>NW_026067895.1:3026650-3036336 GCF_014885135.2 Alexandromys fortis
GATCCCTTGCCCTGCCCCCCATTCCTTACCATATATAAGCAGCAACAATGACCCTAATAAATGACAAATCTGCTTGGCCTCCTTCTTCTGTCTTAGCTCATTCCCTTCCAGGTAGCGCCCCTCCGAGACCCTGGAATTACTGATTGCGGGTGGGTTACTAACCCCTAGACTGAGTAACCCAGACCCCAAACGCAATCGACACAGGCCACTGTGTATCACAAACTGCAGCGTTTTCACTGTGCATACAAGTTCTGTGCTTAGAGAAACAACAGTTTAATTACAAAAAAAAGGAAGACTTTTCATAGTCCCTTCTTTCCTGAGCCTATGTCAAACTGGTGCATCTCTGGATTGGATTGTGCTAGATCACCTGATTTTAAACTTTTCTGTTTGAGTTGCTGGCCAGTTAATTTTTGAAAATGTTAAATGAATTCCAACTCCGAGTTTGGATAGAATAAAAAGTTCTGAAATGGCCCTAAACGAGCTTCTATCTTTTGTTCTATATTTGTGTGAAGTAGGACTCTCAATATTGATGATTAGAAAATCAGAATATCAATCAGCTATGAAAAGTGCTGAAGATGCTTCACTTCCCGCAGCATCAAACGATCAGCCAAGATTTAAGCTTCACTTTATGCAAAAGTAAACACTCATCTCATTCATCTCATTGCCATGCAGTTTTCCTGTCATCGTTAAGAAATGGTAATTTTGGGGCTGGAGAGATGGCTCAGAGGTTAAGAGCACTGACTGCTCTTCCGGAGGTCTTGAGTTCAATTCCCAGCAACCACATGGTGGCTCACAACCATCTGTAATGAGATCTGGTGCCCTCTTCTGACCTGCAGGTATACATGGAGGCTGACCACTGTGTACATAATAAATAAATAAATCTTTTTTAAAAAATGGTAATTTTATATGTATGTCAAGGAATTGTGTGGATTGCGTTTGGGTGGGCTACTCAGTCTAGGGGTTTGTAACCCACCCGGCAATCAGTTACTCCAGGGTCTCGGAGGGGCGCTACCTGGAAGGGAATGAGCTAAGACAGAAGGAGGCCAAGCAGATTTGTCAAAGCCTCCGTTTATTAGGGACGGGTTACAGTTTATATATGGTAAGGAATGGGGGGCAGGGCAGGGGATCTCGCCGGCTGTGTGGTCCCGGTCACGTAGCTCCGTCAGGTTACATTCAGACGGACAGGCCAGGAAGTCACAAGTTGCACACCTGGTTCCCTGGATAGCTGGAATGTGAGGCGGATTCTGCTAACAGATAAGTTAATTGGGTGTGGGGTTCTCTGCAGACTCCCTAGGGTGATGGTTCCTGTAATGATTGGGGGGAAATGGCTCCTGACAGAATTGTTTTCAAATAGATTTCTCTCTGGCTTGTTATCAGTAAAATGTTTGACTTCGATAGCTATTTTACACACATGTATTTCCCATACACCTGACTGCTAAAAATTTTCCAGGTAAGAAGTGGTCACACATGGAAAAGGTTTAAGGAGCCTGTTGCAGAGTATAAGACTGTTGTATTTAGAGTGAAATCTCTCTTCTCTCTCTCTCTCTCTCTCTCTCTCTCTCTCTTTCTCTCTCTCTCTCTCTCTCTCTCTCTCTCTCTCTCACACACACACACACACACACACACACACACACACCGCTGTTAAAAGCCTGATAAAATTCTTCAGGGTGTTGTACTGAGGGCGCTGACAGCCGTCACTGGGAAGGGCCGTCTCTTTGAAACTTGTAAGAAGAAAGCACTCTCTGTTCCACAGAAAGCAGCACCCGTCAGTGAGTTCTGAATGGGCTCTCAAAGGGCTCACAAAACTCACAGCGCCCTTGCTGCCATTGCTAGCTGCTGCTTACCTAGAACCCAAAACATGTCAAGCAACGGAAAGACGATACTTTGCCATACAAACGAAGAACAGGGTATGCGAGGAAGAGCATCAAGAAGATCCACAGAGCATCCCTGAAAGACTGAATTGGAACTGTTTTTATTGCAGGGATAGGAGTCGAATTTAAGGCCACACACACGCTAGTCAAGCAGTCTAGCATCGAGCCGGAGTCTCCATCCACTTCAGTAGGATTTGTTGTTCCTGCACTAATTTCTTTAGTGTGAGTGTATGTGTGTGAGAAAGTGGGGAAGGAAGAGAGGAAGAGCACATTACTTAGTTAGTGTAAGTGTGTGTGTACGGGAGAGGAAAGGAGGGGGAGAGAAAGAGAAAGAGAGAGAGCACACGCTCGTGCGCAAACTCATGCACCATATGCATGTGGAGGTCAGAAGATAACTAGCCAACTTGCAGGGTTCTCTCCTTCCACCACAGGGTCAATGTCTAAGGATCAGCAGGCTTGGTGGCAAGTGCCTTTCCCTACCCAGCCGTCACATTGACCCAGGAGAAGTAGTTAAGGGACGGTTTCTTTAACTGCAATTCAGAAACCATATGCTTCCTGACATCACACAAGCAGATGACCTGTCGGGCCACTCCTGGACTTCACACTGCCACGGGCAGCCTGACATCTTCTCTACACAATCCGCACACCACCTGGGTCTCCCTTCACAGCAGGAAGGACCCTTCCCACCAGAATTCCAAGTCCTTGCCCTGATGGAATTATGCCTGGGCACATTACCTTCCAGGACAGGCTTTCATGTCTATGTCATTTCCACATTTTGCTTAACAGGAAAGGCCAGCCAATCCCCAGAAATCTCTACATTCTGCTCCACAGAGTTCTGCAGAGAAGGGGTTGCTTACTGATGGCTTGAATGGGAGACAAAGAGCCCACGGTCCTTCCTTTCCCCCACCCCCACTTGAGTGAGTGTTGCCCCTCTCAACCACAGGTTTCAGTGCTGTTGTTATTTCTGCCCACATAAGACCTGATCTGTTCCAAAACAGTCATTTCCTCAGCCGAATCAGTGGACTCATTCCCACAGTGATTTGTTCCGTTGTTGTTGCTGTTGTTTTCCCAATCTTGCTTCTCACCCCCAGTTCTCAGGAGAGCCAAGACTGCTGATAAGTAGCGGTTGCATAAGGAAAAAGAAACCGTGCTGTCTCAGAGGATCATGTCACCTTCTGCAGCTTCCCGGTTTGGAAGAGAGTCTTCACTTTCTTAAAGCCACCCTCGCAGCCAACTTCACCACATATCTCTATGTATCAATGCCCCATTTACTATGTTCCCTCAATAGACAACTTAAACATGGCAACAACCCAACGCTTTCTAGGAAGATACACCTGGTAAAGGCGAGGTTGAATGAATGCCAGCCACACCCATGACAGGAGCCAGCAGGTTAGCATGGAAACCGACTGTCAAAGGCACGCTGTTTCTATGTGGGATCTGAGGGTGCGCGGCATATAGAAGGAAGAAAACACAGACGTGTACAGCAAACTCTGGAGGACCATGTTCTCATTGTTTTATTTTGAGAACCACATTCACCCGGTCATTCATTAATTCTATAATTATGTATTAGGGACCTGGCATCATTTTCCACTTGGAAGACACATAATGAAAAATGAAACACATCTACTCTTAGAAAATCTGGGCCTGAGAGATGGTTCAGCACCTAAAAGCGTGCACTCTTCTCCCAGAAGGCCCAAGCTCAGTTCCCTGCCCCCACATCGGAAACTAACCCCAGCTCCTGGAGACACTCCTGCACGCATTGCACAGCCCCACCCCCAGACACATTTAACAAAAAAAAAAAATCTTAAAATGTATTTATTTCAGACAAAGAAATCTAAGATCGGGATATTCTTGAGGCGATGTGTCAACACACTTATTCTCCAAACTACTCAGAGGATCAGTGATAACTACCCGCAGGCAGTGCTAAAAATAGCCAGTGTGTGCAAAATCTTACACGGTGCCAAAGATTGGCAAACATGGAAGAGATTTTAGCATGTACTGCTATTATTCCCAAGATCCTACCTTAGACAAACAAAATACTTGAAGAGCATTTAATCTATCTAGGGAGCAGAGACTCTGCATTTAGACTGCAGGGGTGTAAAACTGCCTGAATGTCTCAGGCATGCATGGCAATCGAGACAGCGAGCAACACTGCATGCTTTTATTTAGTGTGTATGGGTGCTTTGCTTGCATGTATGTCTGTGTACCGTGTGAGCGTGTGCCCCGGATCTCTTAGAACCTGAGTTACAGATGGTTGTGAGCCACCATATAGATGCTGGCAATGAAATACAAGTCCTCTGAAAGCAACAGTGTTCCCAACCACCGCACCATCTCTTCAGCCCTTCTAGAGTGTTTTCCCACAGTTGGGGAGCAGGGTGTAGAAAATGATAAATGACTTAGATTTACTGTGAAATGCAACAAACAGTTAATATCAGTGCTCATCAAAATGAGGGGTTCCCCAGCTTCTGCTGAATTGTGGGAAGATCCTAAATTTGAATAAATATTTATGTGGAGTTTCCAGAAGTTACCTGGCGTGAAAATTATTCTGGAAGGAAAAGGGGGAAATATTATTTCACGTTTCAAAACACATCCTAGAGTTGGTTGCTTTATTTTGAGTCTGCCCCCACCTGTTTAAACGCTCTTTTCTATGGTTCGGAACAATCAGGCCTTTTGTATCTGCACTCAGTGAATAACTCCATCCCCAGCCAAAACTAAGAACACAGCAACTGGCTCAAGTAATAACCAGATACAGCACAAAGGTAGCGGAGGGAGACCGTCACCCGTCACCCGCGCTGGCCAGCGGGCGTGCCTGTGGGAGCTCTTGAACTTTTCAGCAACGGAAACAACCAAGAAGAGAGAAACTTTTTTTTTTTTAAATATTTATTTCTTTATTATGTATACAATATTCTGTGTGTATGCCTGCAGGCCAGAAGAGGGCACCAGATCCCATTACAGATGGTTGTGAGCCACCATGTGGTTGCTGGGAAATGAACTCAGGACCTCTGGAAGAGCAGGCAATACTCTTAACCTCTGAGCCATCTCTCCAGCCCCAAGAGAGAAACTTTTGCTGCAGAACCCTCCGGTCAAGTTAGAAAGAGATTCGATACTGAGTTCTTCTGGGGAACCGTCCTGTCAAGCCCAATCTTCTCTCACCCTGGGAAAGCCGCCAGACAGATCACTCGGAACCGTTTGTACTTAAGGGAACCCGGGCAGAACGCCACACGCCTCTTTCTGGGTTTTCAGAGTTAAGCATTGGTTTGTGAACTTTTTTACAGCGGTATTTCTGTTCAAGCTATGTGGAGTTTCCCTCCCTGGTACGGAGAAGGCATTCCTATGTCAGAATTGTGAGTTATGCGTTGATAAAAATTAAATCTGTGAAACACCTTGGCGATCGGAGTGCTTGGTACAGAAGAGGATGGGCCAAGGAACAGAACTGGCAAAGGAATCCCTTTCTTATCTGCAAATGTTTTGATTCTGAGAGTATACTGAATTGCTTTCATAACCTTTACTTGTGGCTCACACAAGCAATAAGCGGGGATGGGGCAAAATGTTTTCACACATGATGGTGTCTATGTGGACGGTCAACCTGTCAGCATGAGCCCTCTCCACCCGCCAGCCAGCTGCCTATTGGTGCCCACCTGCACTACACAAAAGAGTCCCCTTTTCTAGTCCTGACCTAGTTACTCTCAGAGAACACTATGCCCATGACCGAGAACCAGGAAGTTCCAACTCTGGTCCAGCTCCTCCTGATTTGACACTAATACAGGATTGGTGTTTTCAAGAATACCCAGGATCTTTTACCTTGGGCAGACTAGAAGGCTATCCTCAACTGGAGTTCAAACGTCCAGGATAGGAGGAAAAAAGTTCACCGTGAAGGAAGGTAAAACTCAAAATAGCCCTTTTGAAGGCCTAGCAAGGTCTGTTGCCCGCGTAGTTCATCGTTCATCACTCTTTGCTCCGACTAACCTTAGTTTTGTTCTGGTTTCTACTCACCTGAGAATGCCTCACCTCCTCTAATTCCGTCCTGGGCTTCCTTTGTGAAGAACTTAGAAACTCTAGTCCTTTCCTGGTGGCTTTCCAGAGGAGGCCATGAGGAACGCCTGCAGTGTGAGAGCTGGAGGGGTGGGTGAGCTCCCTAAAGTCAGACCTGTAGCCCACTGTCCCCACAGGTAACTTGATACAGCAGATGTCTCTTTTCTGAACTATCCCCCAGCTTATTGCCGTCTGGACAGCCCCTCTCTGGAAGAGCCTTAACAGAAGTTAGGGTTGAGTGCGATGTCCAAGCGAGACACGAAATTGGTAACACCAGAAAACACATAAATGAGGGAAGCCGTATGTCACAGAGGGCAGAAAGGAGGGAGCAGCATGCCTGTAGGGGTCAACAGGAAAGAGGGGGACACGGAGAGCACACATGCCAGCCCCTGACTGGCTTTCTCAAAGCTCCGGGACCATCACAGAGGTGCACGGACAGTTGAGCCGAAATATGAAGAGAGCATGCAAAACTCAGCGGTAAAGGGGACAATGACAGAGATGTGCACAAAATATTTGAAAAAGGCCTTCACTGGGAGAAGGAATACCGGACTGGAAATACAGCCCTGTGGTTGGCTAGCAGGTGCCTAACATGCCTGAGACCTTGGGTTCAATCCCAAGCACACTACACCACACACACACACACACACACACACACACAAAAGGGGAAGAGGAAGCAAATAAGCATATGAAGGGGCAGTGAAATTGTCATGCATTAAGAAAATGCAAATTAAGGACACGAGAGGTGTCTCAGTCTCCAAGAGCACCTGCTGATCTTCCGGAGGAGCTGGGTTCCATTTCTAGCACCCACACCGCAGCTCACAACTGCCTGCAATTTCAGTTCCAGGGGATCCGTACCATCTTCTGACCTTCTTAAACACGAGGTAAGCATATGGTACAAGTGTATACATGCAGGCAAAACAATCAGACACATAAATAAAATATACTTTAAAAAGAATACTACACATAAAATAAAATAATTATTTGTAAAAAAAAATAAAAAAGAAAGAAAGAAAAGAAAAAAATGTGAATTAAGTCCACAACCATATGCCACCAGCAGCTTCTGGTGGGCACACAGTAGCACCATCCAAAGGAGATTTCCCGCAGGGAAAGGGCTGAGAAGCGGCTTCGAAGGCCCTATAGACATCACGCTATGCATCTCCTCATTTGCCTGTTCCTAAATGGTATCCTTTATAATAAAGTAATAGTTGGAAGTGTACATTGTTCTGCTGAGCTCCTGAGCCTGAGGGGGGGGGGGATCGGCACCCCTGAATCTGTAGCTAGTTACAGTGTAGTTGACATGATGTCTCTCGAGCTTGCAGTTGGTGTCTGAATTGAAAGCGGTTCTGTTGAAGACATGTCCTTTATCTGTAGGGTCTGTGCTAACTGCAGGGGTCTAGGATCAGAACTGAATCATGGTACACTGCTTGGTGCCAAAAAAAAAAATAATAACTTCAAAGCATGACTTGGTGACTCATGCTTGTCATCCCAGCATTTGGGAGAGTGAGGAGGCGGAATGATTGTCACAAGTTCAAGGCTGGCCTGAGCTATATAGTGAGACTGTCTCAAAAAAAAAAAAAAAAAAAAAGAAAAGAAAAGAAAAAGAAAAATACAAAAATATAGCGACAATACCAAAATAATAACTTCCCACCCACATTACTGAGCTTGAATCTAACACAAGTAAACAATTTGATCCAAAGAAACAAAAACAAAACAAGAGGTCTCCGTTCAAAGCAGCCGGCCTGAACTCTTGAGTAGTAACCATCTAAAAAAACAAACCAACACACTCACACAAACACGTGTGCATTCCCCAGCAGCCTAAACTCATATTCAAACACACATGTAGCATGTACAAATAGAGGACGTGTTCCCCATCCAAATATATTAAGGAAGGAAACAGTCCCATGAAATATGATGGGATTCTTCGCTTCTGAAGCATAGCAACAGTCCAAAGCTTGAGCCCATTGAAGAATGTCCTTGTGTTTAAGATGCCCGCGGTGGTTTGGGCACGGTTTCAGTGCGTCCACCCAAGGTTGCTGGAAGGGGGTCACTAGCATTGTGGCCGAACCTTAAGAGGCAGAGCCCGCCAGAGAGTAGATAGGTATTAGGGCACCATCCTGACAAGGGATAATCCCTGGAGTATGTGTTCTTTCTCAAAAGACTAAGGTATTCTGAAGTAAATTCCCAGTTTTCTGTCTCCTCTGGCTTCCGGGCTTGCCACGTGATCTCTTCCACGCATGCTCTCTACGCCTGTAATGCCATCGGCCACGAGGCTTTCGCACCTCTGGGGCTGTGAGCTCAATAAGCGTCTTTTCTAACTCTGCCTGGTGTATTTTACAGTGGCAGGAAATGGACGGAGGCAACACAGAAAAGCATCAATCAGTGATTCCGAGCAGAACACCAGCAAGAACGAAGTGTACAAGCGGGATGTGGGTGGGGGTGGGGAGAGTGAAACAAATGGAGAATCCTGGTGAATGATTTTTCTTCTGGGATTCTTTAAAAAAAAAAAAAAAAAAACTTTTTTTTTCATTTATTTTACATACCGACTGGAGTTTTGCCTCCCTTCTCTCCTTCTGGTGCCCTCTTTCCCTCCACTCATCCTTGGCTCCTTCTGAAGTTCTTAAAACTAAAAATTTGTTAGAAGCATTAGCGGGTGAGCCACCTTAACAATGCTCCCTGTATAAAAAAACCCGTGTTGAGGGCAGCGATGTGGATGCAGCTAACACCACTGAAACGCACACTTAAATGGTAAGTTTTATGTTGTGTTTACTTATACGATCTTTTACTCGGTTATAAAAGGCTTGTGGGGATGCTGACACCCACGCTTGAACTCCAGGTAGGCTGGGCAGTGAGGATTCAAAGGCTGTCTGGTTTAGGGCCTCCTTTTTTAAGTAGCCCAGGGAGGGCAAAAATAGGAGCCTGAGACAAGACACAAGCCAGTTCAGGCTCTGACTGTGCAACCATCTGAAGGCTGTAACAGCTGAGCTTCAGTTGGGACTCTGCTGGGACTCTGCTTTTTCTGGAGGATTCTGGCTGGGCTTCAGTGTTTTTCAGCAATAGTTTCTGTCTCGATACTGCAGTGTGCTGGCCCTGCCCCGCCCTCAGGTGGGCACCAAGCCAGGAAAGTTTGCTGATGTCAGTTTGAATGCATGGGACCCAGGTGTCTGGAACATTTTTATTCTGTCTCCGTCGCTAATGGGAAATGGGGTGAAATAACAATGTGGGCACCGTTTCAGATAGATTACGCTGTCGGCTCAGCAGCTCCTGGACCAGGCTACCAGACTTCAGATCCAAAGATGGTGTCACTGTGGTCAAGCACTGGCTCTGGCTGAGGCTTCCAATTGGTGATTCTAATTTGTGTTGAGTTGACAGAAATCAACCACCGCCGTTGATGAGTGAGTTAGTGTCCCTCAGGCGGAAATCAGAAGACAACCCACGGAGACTGTGCTCCTCCGTGTGGGGCTGAACTCAGGCCATCAGGCTCTGTGGCAAGCGCTGCAATACCTACCTCTCCCCACTCAGCCTTTTCACTGCCCTGGATTTCTGTGTTAGAGTCACGACAATGGCTGAATCCCCTGCTCACTTTGTCAGTTGGAATATTTCAGCACTTGTTTTCATTCTCGGTGGACTTCTTATTTATGAGAATGAAAAAATAGTACAGTCAGGACCTCCTGACACTTTTCTTCCCCCTTCTTTCCCTCCTTCCCTCCCTCCCTCCTTCCTTCCCTCCTTCCTTCCCTCCCTCCCTCCTTCCCTCCCTCCCTCCTTCCTTCCCTCCTTCCCTCC
>NW_026067895.1:3036567-3111393 GCF_014885135.2 Alexandromys fortis
TTTTTTTTTTTTTTTTTTTGCTAAGCTGTCTCTGTTTCTGACTTCATTTTTATTCTTCTCTTTGTTTGCACATTGTTTTTGCCTTAATCATTTTTTTCATGATCAATTCATAGAGAAGATATGTACCACGACCAGCTGTTCTTACTTGGCCCTGTAGGGATTGAGCACTGTCAAGCCCTCAGTCCCAGACAAACTGGGGCCGGTGGCCATCATGGCTCTATCTCTTGGCCCTCAGCTCTTATTTTATGTATAGTGCTGCCTGAGAAAAAGGGAACAAGTGTTGCTCAGGTGGGAAGAAGTATGAAGCTGTGAATTTCCCTCTCATATGCATATCTGAACAACAGCAATACATTCTGAGAAAGGTGTTAGGTCATTTCCTGTGTGACCTTTAGTCAGAGTTTACAGAAACAGTTAACCGGTGGAAACCTGGGGCGTGGGACCACCACACTGCACATTGCTTAACAGGGAACTTCCGTTTTATACGTGGAATGAACACACTCAAAGATGCTGATAAGAGGTAATTACGTGAACCAGAGACACACAGAGATGTAATCGCTTAGCCCATTGTTGAGCATTATCCGCTGTGAATCACCATGGATACTGACTGCACTCTCCTGTGGCTTGCACGTAGTGGGTCTGTTCACATATCACACACAGGGGAGATAGCACTGCGTTCTCTTGGGACATCATTAGCTCACAGGCGTTTCTACCGTCGTACAGGACCACTGCCCAACATGCCATCCCTCATCACAGTGTTTTCACGTGTATGACTGGGCTTGGCCTGTTTCTGGTCTGAAACTTTGCACAAGCCTTGTAAACTAGCCACGTTTGGCTGATTGTTTGCTGGAGACTTTCCTGGTTTCTTTAGTGTTGTTGTTGTTGTTGTTTTCCTGAGGACAGGACTTTGCGCTCGCTATTCTGGAGCTGGGATGCTCTTTACTTCAAGCACACATCTGCTCTTGTTTGCATCTTCACACGCTTTTCTTTGTTCCCCTCCGTCTCTCCTCTCCAGAACCTCAACTCTGAGCTGTCTCTACGCTTCCTTCTGAGCCCGGTTGTGCTTTCTCGGTGCTGCCCAATGTGGTGTTTCCTCCATCAGATAACAGGCCTCAAGAGAGGCTGACGTAAGCAATCCCCACCATCCTCTTCCCCAGGGCCCACGCTGTGACAACGCAGCAGGTGTTCGCTAAGAACCGCCACAGTGCGTGTTATCTGAGAGTTTATCTTGCCTGTGTTCACCAAAGCACCCTGATATAGGTTCCCCTATGACTCCATTTTAAGGGGGAAGGAAACCAAAATCAAAGACAGAGCCCCATTCAAAGACCCACACCTCATAAGTGGCATGGCCGACATTTAAACCCTCTGAAAACAGTGTCTGAGCCGCTCACTCCTGCGGCACATTGCTTCTGTGGGAGTTGTTCTGTCTTCCTTTGCGTTTCAGCTGTTTCTGTTAAAGTGCAGAAGAAGGAGGAACTGAAGTGACTTCATTCACTTCTGATTAATTAACCCAAGTGAGAAACTGAAAAGCAATAACTTTTCTTTCTTCCTTGGTTGTTTTATGTTTGTTTTTTTTTTTTTTTTTTGCTTTGTTTCATTTGTAGTACTGGGGATGGAATGTTGTTGGGAGACCTTGCTGGTCAGAGGTTGCCATTTGGGCAGCTCTCTCCAAGCTCAGCCACATGGAGGACTCCCTCCCCTGAGGCGTGGGACTTCCTGCTCTCTACCTGACCTGTCTCTAGGCCTGGATGCCTGGCTTATGTCTAGGGTAACCCTTGCCTCAGTCCCCTACAGAAACTTTGCCCTGCTGCCCACATGGTAATTAGATTTGTAATAGGAACCTTAGCATAGGAACCATAGGAAGGTGCTGTTTGATGCAGATTAGGTGATGCCCCAGCCTCTGTCCTCATCCTTACACCTTCCCTCACTCTGGGATGAAGCTGAATTGTCTCACTGAAGCTCTCTCCCAGAAGGCTATTTCCACTGTGTTCCCAGGCCTTACAAAGCTCACTGTTACCACTTCTGTCCCTGTCCTCATGGACTGGTGGCCAATGAACTTTGAGGAAAAGGGAGACTGAACAGAATGCAGGGCCCCACACTTGCTAGAAGAGAGCTCTACAGCAGAGCCCCATCAAAAACCCTGAAAGGGGGCCTGTTCTGGTGGGAAAGAAAAGTCCACCAACACTGTGTGATGGTTAGTGTTGATTGCCAGCTTGACAGTTTCTAGAATCACCTAGGGACACACCTGTGAGCATGTCTGTCAGTGAGGGAGTCTTTAGACTGTGTGAGTTGAGGTGGGAAGACTCACCCTAAATGTGGTAGGATCTGGGGCTAAATAAAAAGGAGGAAATGAACTGGGCACCAGCATTTCTCCGTCTCTCTGATGACTGCAGATGCTTGCCTAGCATGCATGAACCCTGATTTCAATACCCAGCACAACATAAAGCTGCACATGCTGGTATATGCCTGCAATTCTACAGCTCAGGAGGTAGAGACAGGGAGGTGGGATTAGAAATTCAGAGTTATCCTCAACAATATAATGAATTCAAAGCCAACCTGAGCTTCATAAGACACCGCCATGGAAAAAGTGGAGGGGCAATGTCTTAGTTACTTTTCTACTGCTGTGTTCAGACACCAATGACCGGGCAACCGATAGAAGAAAGAGTTCATTGGGAGCCTGCAGTTTCAGAGGCTGAGTCCATGACCACATGGTGGGGAGTGTGGCAGTAGGCAGGTAGGAATGGCTCTGTAGCAGTAGCTGAGAGCTTTTATCTTGAGACATAACCATGAGGCAAAGATAGAGGGCACGAGAATGACATGGGCTTTTGAAACCTCAAAGTCCAGGCCTAGTGACATAACTCTCCCAACAAAACCATACCTTCTAATCCTTCCCAAATAATTCTACCAACTGGGGATAAAATACACAACTATATGAGCCTATGGGGGCCATTCTCATTCCAACCATCACAGGCAACAAGATAGCATAGGTGATAAAGGTTCCTGCCACCAACCTTGGTGACCCAGGATATTGCACTCTAACCTTCACACATGAGGGCATGTGCGTACACACAAACACAACACAAATATGTATAGTATATGAATATGTATACATATTCTGTATTACATATATGTGGTGATATTTTGTTTATGATCTAACAAATAAAGCTTGTCTAAAGATCAGAGTGCAAAACTAGCCACACTAGTCAGTCATACAGGCCAGGCAGTACTGGCACACAGCTTTAATTCCAGCAGCCTCACTAGTAAGTCATAGAGGCTGGGTGGTAGTGGTGCACGCCTTTAATACCAGCACTAGAGAGGAATACATGGTGGGACGAGACAGGGACTCATTCTCTTTTTAGTTTGAAGATTTCCTAGAG
Organism: Alexandromys fortis; assembly: GCF_014885135.2. Classification (NCBI taxonomy): domain Eukaryota; kingdom Metazoa; phylum Chordata; class Mammalia; order Rodentia; family Cricetidae; genus Alexandromys; species Alexandromys fortis. The sequence continues at coordinate 3,039,942 of NW_026067895.1, forward strand.
GTAAGAGCTCTCTAGTGGTTCGCCGCTCTGCTTCTCTGATCTCAGTTTGAACCCCAATATCTGTCTCTGGGTTTTTATTATTCTTACTACGCATATATGTGTAATATATACTACATAAAAATACAATTAATATATAAATATGTACAATAATAGTTTTATTGCCTGCTATATGATATTGAAGTGTATAGTATAAACGGCATAAAACATAGTTATATTACATATAAATATGTATTAATATGATGTGTCTTATTTATTCTTCAACAACTTGATGTATGTAAAGAGTGTATCTTGATCATTTCCATTCCTAACTCCCCTCTCCCACTCCTTCCAAGCCCCTGCACATATGCTCTTCCCTCCTTCCTATCTTCTCTTCCTGTATGAAAATACAATCCACGGAGGCCAATTATTGGCTGTTCTATTGCTGACTGATCCTGTTGGCTTGATCTTGTACAGGTCTTGGGTAGTAAACCAGAACTGCTGTGACTTCATGGATACAACAGCAGTATCGTACATAGGACACAGCTCATAGCTCTCCTCCCATCTTTTGGCTCTTATGTCCTTTCTACCTTTCCTTCCACAATGTTCTCTGAGTCTTGGTGGTGGGTCTGTGTTGATATAGATATAAGCCTGAGCTATTAGCCAAGCATTTATAATTAATATAAGTTTCTGTGTGGTAATTTGGGAAGCGGCTGCTGGGTATTTGAAGACAGGCAGGTGGGAGAGAAACATCCAATTACAGAACTCTTGGCCAACTTCTCCGACCCCTCAATAGATATTCTTGGTAATGCTGAGGCCAAGCCCTTCAGAGTTCTTCTTTGCTCATCATCCTTTCATTTCCTGCTACCGGATGATGCAGTCACCAGAAAGCAAGATGGCTACCATCACAAAGGAATGACGAGATTGGGAAAAGAAGAAGGCTTGGTCGAGAACTGTGCGTGGGAGTGCTTCTTTCCTGGGCTAATCTCTGTTGTTTATAGCTTTGTTTTAAAATAAGGAGACCCAGATATGGTGGTGCACACTTTTGATCCCAGAACTCAGGAGGCAGAGGCAGATGGATCTCTGTGAGTTCAAAAACAGAGCAAGTTCCAGGACTGCCAAGGCTACACAGAGAAACCCTCTCTTGAAAAGAATAATGATAATAAAATAATAATAATAATAAACTGCAGATGCACAGCAAGGGGTGGGGAGCTTTTTAGCTAGAGTAGAACAGTATACCTGAATTAGGACTGGGTCACCTGAGAAGACTCTGAGATCCCTACATTGCCATAAGTATCACAGTCACTACTTTGTGTCTACAATTGTACAGTCAATGTTTGCTAATTTATGATTGATTTTTGACTTTGTAGAACTACCAGAAAGATCAAGTAGTGAACATAACTGTTCGGGGAAAGCCTGAACATCTGAGTTCTTACCAACCTCTTCATTTGATTCTGAAGCACTTGAGAACTTGATCTAACTTGTTTTTACACTGTCTTAGGTAGGGCTGCAATGAAACACCATGACCAAAAAAGCAAGTTGGGGAGGAACGGGTTTATTTGGCTCACACTTCCATATTGCTCTTCATCATAGAAGGAGGTCAGGACAGGAACTCAATCAGAGCAGGAACCTGGAGGCAGGAGCTGATGTAGATGTCATGGAGGGGTGCTGTTCACTGCTTTACTACCCCTGGCTTGCTTAGCCTGCTTTCTCATAGAACCCGGGACCACCACCACGAGGGATGGCACCACCTGCAGTGTCTAGGCCTTCCCCATCAATCACTAATTAAGAAAATGCCTTACTGCTGGACCTTAAGGTGGCATTTACTCGACTGAAGATCCCTTCTTTCAGAAAACTTTAGCTTGTGTGTCATGTTGAACAAGACCAGCCAGCACACACACACATTGTCAGAGGTTCAGTCAGCACCGTTTTCTCCCCTTTTGTTCCCAGGCTGTCGGAGCACAGAGCTGAGAAATAACATTCTTCCCCACAAACACAAAGCATAGAGATTGAACTGGAAGCAAGGTTCTGCTATGAACCCCCGAAGCCCACCTCAGTGACCTACTTCCCACAGCAAGACTGTACTACCTCCCAGATATGGCTATGTTGGGACTAATTGAGTCCTGGCTTTCAGCTGCTCTTCCCTGTCTAGAGCCTTCTAATTGAAGTTACTAGAAGCTGTGCCTAGCCTAGAGAATCAGAGGATGGGATTATCACCTGTTGGCCATTGACTGCAATGTATTTAAGCCTCCATGGTGCTATTAAAGATGGGCTTTTGGTACCAGTGATTGAAGGACTGTGTGTCGGTCTGTCTCTGCGTGTCTGAAACTCTCCAGCAATGGATTTCATCGTGTACCACCAAGCCTAGCTTTGACACGGGTTCTATGGATTGAACCCGGGCTCTTACAGCTACAGGACAAGCATGGTACTGACTGAGCCACCTCCATCTCACTTATTGCTGATTTCAGCAAATACCAAGGATCAATGATTGCTGGCCGGCACAGTCAGAGTGTTTGCCTGGACCATGGCGGCAGTGCCACCTCTTCACTAACATTTGTGTTGCCCACGTCCCAGATTCTGAACACTCTGACAGGTTCGCCGTGGTGTTTTATCACTTTAATTTGACACTCTCTAGTAACACATGGAGCATCTTTTCTATTTTTATTCACCAGTTATATTATGTCTTAAAATATCATCTTTGGATCTTTTGCTCAGTTTAAAAGTTTAGGCTCATAATTTTTCTTATCATCGAATTTTAAGCATTTGTTGTTCATTTTGTATGGCAATCCCTTATCAGATATGAATTTTGCAAACACATTTGCCAATCTGAGGCTGTATTTCAGCAGAAAACACATACTAAAATATTAAAGGAACATCTGGAGGCTGGATGCTAGTCTTCAAAAACATTTAATAAATATTACACTAAGTAAAAATGTTAAATTGGTGGTTGATATTGTTTATTGGGGCTGGAATGTGTCACCTTCATCTTTGTATTTCCAGGCCTAGCATAGAACAAGACAGAAGATAGGTGCTCACTAAACACCTGCACATTAATAAAGCAAATTCATTTGCTTAATCCTGATTAGTCACTCTTACTGGAGAAAAAAATCCTCACTTTAATTTCTTGCTAATAGAAATTGTAACTGTTATGGTTTAGATAAAACGGTGCAGTTCCCCCAGGGGCGGCAACTGGGTCCCACCACCTAAGACCTCTGTGGGTCCCAGGTAGGAAGGAGTTGCTGGTTAAGAGATCTGGGTAAAAGACCCGACAGGTTGGTGGCAGGGCAGTGGTCCCGTGAGGAGGAGGAGCCGTGGCAGGTGAGAGACAGAGGCGGATGGGCCATGCAAAGAGAGGGTTTGGGTATAGTAAATTCAGTGGGGTGTGGGGAGAAAGAGAAAGGGAGAGAGAGAGACAGGGAGAGAGAAAGAGAGAGAGAGAGAGAGAGAGAGAGAGAGAGAGAGAGAGAGAGAAGAGCAGAGGAGAGGAGAGGAGAGGAGAGGAGAGGAGAGGAGAGGAGAGGAGAGGAGAGGGGAAGGCAGGGGACAGGAAAGGAGAGGACCCAAGGCAGCAGCCACCTCTTCAGAAGAGAGATGGGGCAGAGAGAGTATAGGCTGGAAGCCTCAGCAGAAAGGGGGGAGTGGGCAGGGCTTGTCTCTTAAATGGACAGGGCAAGTCAATAGCAGGTTACAACAATAACAAATGGGAAATCACACAGAATTTCGAATAACCTTGTAATACTTCTCTAAATTCAGCCTTTTAAACTTTTCTAGGTGAAACAAAATCTCACTGGATATTCAATGCTGCATCTGAATTACTGTGGCCTGTCTTTTTATTTTCCCTCCACAAATGTTTCTCTCGAGATTTGACCTTTAGCAATCTAACTACCTAAGCATGTGACTGGACTGGGTTAACCTGAGAGCGAGCAGGTCATAGAATATGGGTCTCTGGCAAGGTAAGTTTGCTTTGTTCACTCAAAGAGAAGGAAGGAGAAGGAGATGACAATTGTACCTGAAATTACCTGGTGCGGGTGAGAAGGAAACAAGGAACACGCAACAAACCCACTTAGAAGTTTATTAGAGGGGACATGTACAGGCCTGGGGAAGTAGGTGTGCAGAGGGAGAGAGAGAGGGGAAGATGGTGCATGTAGCTTTTAAAAGCTGCCTAGCGCATGCGCACAGGGGGTTGATGTGACTGGTCATATGCAGATGACGGGGGCTCATGCATGCAGCAAGGGTTTAGCTGAGTCATACCTGAACGACGTAATCCATGCCGCGTGTGGGTCACATGGGGACCTGGGGCCATTAGGGACTTCTGCCTGAGGGCTTGCTGCACATGCATGGCCCTAGAACCGGGAAGTGTCAGCCTTATTGTAGCTGAAATCATAACACTACCCCTGTGAGTCCCTGTTGTACTTTTTCCAAGCTGAATGTAGAAATGCCACCAAGAAGGTCACTGTCACGGTCTCGGTCACAGTACCCCTACTTCCTACAATGCTGGACTCCAATTTGTATGAAGTTCAAAAGAGGACATAGTGGGGCTGGATAAAAAATAGGGAGCTAAGCCGGGCGGTGGTGGCGCACATCTTTAATCCCAGCACTCGGGAGGCAGAGGCAGGTGGATCTCTGTGAGTTCGAGGCCAGCTTGGTCTACAAGAGCTAGTGCCAGGACAGGCTCCAAAGCTGCAGAGAAACCCTGTCTCAAAAAACTAAAAAAAAAAAAAAAAAAAAAAAAAAAAAAAAAAAAAAAAAAAAATAGGGAGCTATGTGTGTGTACGTGCACTAACCTGATTTTTCAAACAATGGCGTGAACTGCATGGTGACCATTGTTGTTTGACAGAATTCCAGCATTCCCATTTTGCAGACCACACTTTTCCAGCAACTTTTTTATACTTTCATTTTTAATCATTCTCAATATTAATGCCATTCCCTTTGGGAAATTTTATATGGGCTTTGGTAAAAGAATAAGAATGTGTACAATGGCAGCCTCTCTAAACAAAATAAGTCTTTGGAAAAAAATCTCCACCACCGTCGAACCAGGAACTCTGTTGTGCCCTCCTAATTACACCAAGAACAGCAATGATTTCCTAGAGATTTACTAGACACACCTCCCGAGGATGAAATGCCTACAGTTCAGATCCAGAGCCTGGGACCACTAGAGGCAAGAGTTCAGTTTTATTTATTATATAGAAAAATCATAATGGTACAGTATGATGAGAAATGAGTAAGACACCAGGGCCTTTCCTTTTGTGAGCGTTATGAGGGGACAGGCCCATATAGTAAGACTAAGAAACTGTATATAAAGTCTGCTCCCCAGAAGTCCTTTTCCCAAGGCCAGGCATTTGGGAGCTTGAGGAAAGTTCCTGCTTAGTAAAGCAGCCATTCTTATCTCTAGCAAGAGGAACTTGTGGCTTTTCCATTAAAGCCTGACTGGTACTAATTGTCAAGGTCAATGCTAGATCCCTCAACTGCTGGTCTCAAATTACACCGCAGCTCACAGGTCCCTTGTCTCCCATTTAAACCCATGCATACAAGGTGTAATCTTTTCCCAATTAAGGGCTGATGGCAGCCAACCTGATTCACCCTCAGATCACATCCGGGTCATCCCCCACCCTACAGGACTCCACACCTTTAGGACCTGAACACCCCCTGCTGAAGCAGCTCTCTGGCAAAGCGGTATTTTGGCTTAGAGAGCAGTTAAGCCAAAAGATTTCCCCAGGAATCTTTCCACACAACTGCCACATGATTAGATGGGAGACAGGGACACCGTGATTTTTGACTAATTTATCACTTAAAATAATAGAACCTGGGCAGACTGCCAAACCAATCCATGTTGTCACAGGGTAGAAAAGTGGTCTGCTGTGTATTGTGAGGGCATAGAGTAGGCAAGGCATATTAAACATATTTTTGATTTATGATAACTCACAATAGGATTATTAGGAAGCAACCCCATGTATTAAGTATTCTTCCTGATAATAAAGTGGAGGGTGTATGGGGCTGAGAGATGGTTCAGAGTTAAGACCACTTGTTCTTGCAGAGGATCCAGGTTCAGTTCGCAGCACCCACGCAATGGCTCACACTATTCTTCAGTTTCAGTGGATCAGGCACTACCTTCTGACGTCAGGGTACACATGTGGTATACATACATACGCACAGGCAAAACCTTCATATACATAAAATAAAACAAATCAGTTTTAAAAGTTGTTTGTTTGGTTGCTAGCCAAGGAGTCTGGGATGTTTGGTTGGAAGTGTCACTCTGGGTCCTGGCACCCACCTCCAATGTTTGGGTGAAACTTTCCACCCCAAGCTCCCTCCCCTGGGAGTTGCCACAGTCCAGACTCCACCTTCAGAAAGCCCGACAAACAGGGACCCTCCCCAGAGAGGGTCAAGACCACTCCCACAGGCTGTTTAAACTGCCCCCCAGAACAAACACTTGGTCTTCCCGGTTCTCCTTTTCCCTCTCCATGTTTTCCCAGAGGGCCATTAAACTTGGATGTGTCATTGCCTATGATCAAAATCCATAGACAAGACAACACCAGGAGTGAACAGCAATGAGAGTGGAAGATACACGGGAAAATGAGAAGTCTCTGTTCTTTCTACTAATTTTTATGTGAACTTAAGACTATACTAAGAAATAAATTCAGTTAAGTAAATACACCCAGTGGCACAAGTACGTGCACAAGCTCAATAATCTAGTTTAGATAGAGATAATTAATTCTTTCCTGGACACTGTGGAAAGAGAGGACATTCACGCAATGGGGTAGGAAGGACAGCAATGGGAAGGAGAAAATAAAAGCCATAGCGGAGATGTCTGAGCCAGACAGTGTGAGAGAGAGCATCTTCTATTCTGAAAGCCTGGAGCAAAGTGTTTTAGGAGAATGTGATGATACTAAGGTTTTTGGTGAAAATGTTTTGTATAAGGACCCAGTCAAAGCTGGCCTTGGTGGGATAAACCTGTAATCCCAGCACTGAGAGACTGAGATAGACTAGTGACTTTGGGCCAGCCTGGGCTCTATAGTGATACCCTGTCTCAAAAACAAATGCACAGGGTGGTGGGATGGCTCAGTGGGTATGGTCTTTCCATTAAGCCTGATGACCTGAGTTTGATCCCCAGGCCCCACGTGATGGAAGGAGGATCTAGTTCCACCTCTTCCCTGCACACGTGTGCTGTGGTGTGCACTTGTACGCACACATGCGCATTAAATAAATAAACACTTGTTTGCTTTTTTTTTTTTATGAACAGGCAAAACTCGAAATCTCAGTTGAAGGCTGTTGTGTCTGGGATTTCTGATGGCCCTTAAAGTGTGCTAAAGACTTACTCGTTAGCCATGTCACATAGGGCCTAGGAAGGAAGTTAAGTTGTTGCCATTAACTTGGAAAGAAACAGTGTAGCTACTGTGGGGTGGGGGGGGGGGTTTCTGCGGTGGAACAGTCCTTTTGTACACTGTGAAGACTTGTCTCTCGGTTTGGTTGTCACTAGCCCGCCTGGGGAGGAAAATGGGGCAGAGCACGGGCGCTGCAGGGTCAAGGTGGATCCTGAGAGGCAGCAAATACGACTGTCAATAAACGACCCGAGAGACTGTGTTAGTGGACAGCTCATTTATTCAGAGGGTGCAAGGGACTGTTTGCACCCTGGGAAGAATGGCCAGTTGGATTCCTGTGGTGATGTGTCATCGGTTGGGGCGAGAATATCAGGGGCGCTTCATTTGCATACTCAGAGGCAACAGGGACCAGAGGAAGGAATCTTTTAAGGTCTTATCGAAAATCCAGCCCAGAATATTTTAGTGCTCCGATAAGCCGCAGCCAGTCCCTGTAGCCTGGAGAGGTGAGCTTATCAGTAGCTCCGTGCAGTGGGACAGGTCCGCAGCGGAAGAAGCCTAACTGCTGGGGTCTGCTGCCCTCTGAATAGGGCAGGGGAGGGCCAAATTCCTGAGGGGGAGGGGGGAGCTAGGCAAGCTCCAACACCTTCTTAGCTTCAGGCCAGTCCCATAGTGAGAAGGGTCGTACCACATGAAGAAATTGGGCTTTTAGTTCTTCATAAGAATTTTTTGTTTACTCTTTGACAATTTCATACATGTGTCTTGATCATACACACCTCAACGCACCCTTCCCACTCCTCCTGGGCCCCCCCTCCCCCCGTTACAGCCTCTTGCCATTTTTATGCCCTCTTCTTAGTTTTCTTTGGTATAATCCTCTGAGTCCTATTAGTGCTGTCTGCGCCTGCCTGGTTATTGGATAAACACAGAAGAAGCCACACGATAAAGAAAAGTGATACCCCACCCCCAGCCAGCAGTCATCAACTGTCAATTCTCAGCTAGGGGTGGAGCCCAGCAAGCCCTCCCCATCCACACTGGAATGTTGGCTGGCTTGATCTTGTGCGAGTAACCAGAGTTGTGAATTAGTGAATGTAAACCCCGTGTCCCATCTAGACAGCAACAGAAATGGTAGAAGGGTAATAGACCACTCTCTGATTGAGTTACACGAGTGAAGTCATGCCTGGTAGTGTACCTGGTCAAAAGTACCAGAGAACTAACTTGGTAAAGCCAATTTTCTCCTACCTTGTGAGTCCTGGGGATTGAACTCAGGTCATTAGACCTGGCAGCCAGCATCTTTATTGACTGAGCCATCTCTGTGGTCTAGATCTTGGAGTGTTTCCACCATACAAAGGCAGCTGTAAGCTATGATGAATATGCTCATTAACTTGATTGTGGTAATCTCTTAGTAGTGTGAGCATCTATCAAAACATCCTGTTATACACTTTAATATAATTTTTGCTTGTCAATTATACCTCAACAGCCTGGCGGCAACTAGCTAATCCCTTCTTTTTGCCTCAAGCTCTTCTGTAGGCCCACCTAGCTTTTCTGGCCTGGAAGCCAAATGCCGGTCTCCCCACATTCCTTGACAAATCCCCGCAACTGCCAACTGATTTAGAAACACAAAACCCAGCCTAAGAGGACTCAGCCTAACATAAATCCCCTATTCTCTTCATTTCCTGGAGATGCTGCTATTACTAAAGAATACAGATAAACACAGGCTGCCCTGGAACTGGGGTTTGAAACTTTTCATGTATTTTATGTAGGGACACCTTCTTCTCCATCTTCATATGCTTCCATCAAGTATTAGAAGAAGATGTGTCAGGACTATTCATTCTCTTCATAGCTTCCAAACTCTCCCCTCCCTCCGAGAGCTAGCCATGGTTTGGCAGGTAAAGAGCTGTTTGTACAAATGCATAAGAACCAAGTTTTTATCCATTTAAAAACCAGGAACCTGCCGGGTGGTGGTGGCGCACGCCTTTAATCCCAGCACTCGGGAGGCAGAGGCAGGCGGGTCTCTGTGAGTTCGAGGCCAGCCTGGTCTACAAAGGGAGTTCCAGGACAGGCTCCAAAGCTACAGAGAAACCCTGTCTCGGAAGAAAAAAAAAAAAGAAAAGAAAAAAAAAAACCAGGAACCCTAGTACTGGGGGTTGGGGAGAGGGTGGCAGAGACAGACAGGTACCTGGGGCTAGCTGACCAATCTAAGTAAAACAGCGAGATCTGTTAGAGAAAACCAGGTGAAGAGTGGTAGAGGAGGACACCTGACCTCTGGCCTCTACTAGCAAGCACAAGTACACACACACACACACACACAGAGAGAGAGAGAGACAGAGAGACAGAGATAGAGACACACAGAGAAATGGGGGGGTCAAATCGTGTTTCCATATTCACGGTGCTTTTCCATTTTTCTCTCCTGTCTCCGCAAACTAGTTAAGGGATCCTTCCAACAGCTCCAGATCCAGAATGAATGAACTATTTGTTTCTATTCCTGTAATTCCTCAACGCATTTGCTGCTGAAAAAAAAGAAATTATAAGGAGGGGAGGAAGAAAGGAAGTGAGGGAAGGGCCAGCTAGCGGTGTTTTGTGGAAGAGCCTTGCACACATGCCTCCATCCAAGAAGTGTGCTCCTCAGCAGAGCATGGGTTGGAAGGACAGGTGTGGCTGAAACAGAAGACTTTTTTGTTTGAAAACAATAGATGCCCTTTGAGTTGTGCCTGTCTGACTCCTTTGCAAGCTGTACCCAGAATACTACGGTGATTATGCCAAGAAAGGAAGTAACATTACCCGCCAGGTGTGCAGAACACGCAGTAAACTAATGCCTACAAACTGTCAGTTGATAGACACGCAATGGGCTTCAAGGAACATTTTAAAATGGGTGTTCTTCTTTGAGTAGGGAAAATTGCTCTAATGAGAAAGCATTTCTTTTAAATCGTCACATAAGGAAATTCTAACCAGGCCGAGGAGTTTTCTGATGTGTCTAAAGACAAACAAAATAATATATTAAATAAATTATAAATACTTAGCAATATTTAAGCCAGCAGAGTTAATGTTCAGAATGTTTTTCAATGGTTTCTTGAAATCACATTGGTTTCTGTTAGCCAATCTTAAAGGTAGAAAACCCTTCTGCACACAATTCTCTCATTAGGCAAGATCTTCTGCACCAATGCCATTTATCAGTTATCCCCAGTGTGGGAAGGAGGTGAATATTTCCAGTTCCACTAAAAGCAAACATATTTCCCTCACTGGCAGGAAGCACATCATGAAATCCTTACCTGATACAGAAAAAGCACCATATGTGTGCAAGTGTGTATTAAAGATTTGTTTTTATTTGTTTGTTGAATGAATGCTATGTGGGGGGGGGGCAGAAAAGTGTCAGATTCTCCTGGAGCTGGAGTTACAGTATGTGGTTGGGCTAGCCCAAGATGGAGTCATCTAAGATAGCAAGACAAACATCTGTGCGGAACCAACCCCTCTGGATGTTTTGCACATCTTGTAAGTCTGCTGATCCCTTATCTCAGAAGAACAGCCTTCTGCTATCCTAAGAGCCAGGGGCCTTCCTAATAAAACTTGCTTACAGAAGTTCCTTTTGCCTTAGCGGTCTCCTGCTCAACTAAAATCAACTTATAAAACTCCAATGAAAACTTATAAAGATTCCCTTTGGCTGTTCTCCCTTCTCTTGCAGACAGCCTGGAAATTCATTCCCCTAGATAAAGCTCTATCTTTCAGCCTCCGTGTGGCTCTGGTGGTGTGGTTCTTTTTTTTTTTTTTTAAAAATTATTTATTTATTTATTTAATTATTTATTTATTTATTATGTATACAATATTCTGTCTGTGTGTATGCCTGCAGGCCTGAAGAGGGCACCAGACCCCATTTACAGATGGTTGTGAGCCACCATGTGGTTGCTGGGAATTGAACTCAGGACCTTTGGAAGAGCAGGCAATGCTCTTAACCTCTGAGCCATCTCTCCAGCCCCCTGGTGTGGTTCTTTTAATGTTGCAGTGTGAGTCACTGACTTGGGTGCTGGGAATCACTCTTGTCCTCTGAAGGACAACAATTGCTCCTAACTTCTGGGTCACTTCCCCAACCCACAGATAGACATTTTAAGGTGCCAAAGGTAAAATCAGCACCAACCTAAGCACGCTGGAATCTTGAAGACAGATTGACAAATGGCCCACAGAAGTGAGGCATGTATGCATGGCTCATCATAAAGTAATATCACTAGCCAACACTCTCTTCCCCAATAGCAAATGCATCGCTCATAGGGCTACTTCTAGAAATTAATTGCTTTACCTACCTATACAACAAAGAAATCTCATAGTTAGCTAAGAACAAAGGCTTAAAACACACTGCTAAGTCCCATGACTTAAATCTAAATTATTGCCTGGGGAAGAGTAGCAAGAAAGCAGCAGGGGACCTCTGCCTGAGAAATCTTTCACGACAGAGGGACTAAGATAGGCAAACCATGAGGAAAAGGCTCCAAATTCAGATTTGGCAGGCAACAATTTTATGGAGCTGGAGGGAATGACTCAAAAGGTACAGTTTGGGGGAAACCCCAACCACTTCTTTCTATTCAATACCCTTTCTTTTAGAAGATCACATTATATGCAGTTTTCCTCAGATGGTCTTTTAAGTACTGAGGATGCACATTTTGAAGTGTTTAATAGCACTAACGTTGCTTATTTCACACCTGAAAGTTAAATCTTGGTTTAATCTGGTTTGGGTTAGCATTATGCTTGTTAAAAGAAAGCGCTGGGGCTGGGGACATAGTTGGTAGAAAACATGTGGGCCTGAGTTTGAATCCAATAAGCCAAGAGAAAATGCTAGGCACGATGGAACCTTTTTGCAATCCCAGCACTGGGGAGGGAGACAAGATCTCCAGGACCTGGGGGCCAGCCAGCCAGACTAAGCTACTTGTAATTGCCAGGTCAGTGAGAGATCCTTTCTCAAAGGAGGGTGGGTAGCATTCCTGAGAATGACACCTGAGGTCATCCTGTAGTTTCTACACATGCACACTTGCACGAACGTGCATGCACTCATTTTTAAAAAATGAGATTTAGGTACTGAAAAGGAAGATGGCTCAACAGTTAAGAGCACTGGCTGCTCTTCCAGAGGACTGGGTTTGATCACCGGCACCCACATGCAACAGTTCACAACCACTAGGAACTGCAGCTTCCAGGCAATCCAATGTCTTCTCCTTAGAGGCTCATGCACACATGCACGCACAAACAAAAAAATCTTTAAAGAAAAAAAAAATCGGACACTAGGCATGATCTCACCTTACTGTATCCCAAAACTGAGGGATTGGAGCAGGATGATCAGGGGTTTGAGATCAATTTGTCATAAACCGTGAGACCGTGCTCAAGTCACTGGTCAGTCAATTCAACTGACTGAGCTAGAACGGGAGGAATAGCTCTTTGACATTTCAGCCTGCCTAGCATGTATGAGAGCCTTGATTTGATCCCCAGCACACAAAACAACCCATGACAATAAAATCTTTATAAAATAGTCAGGTTTTGAGAAGGCTCTGCAATCCATCGTTTTGCTACTTTCCAAAATCCGGTTCCTCTACAAATGTCTAGACTCTGCCACTTGCTGAGCTCTGAATGCAGGAGGCACAGCTGAGGGGGGAAAAGGAGTCTCCTCCCCAGATACTGAGCTCCTATCCCGGATGCCATCAAGCCTGACGGGGATCGCTTCCGGGTGCTCGTAGTCACATTTTAGCTGAAACTTATTCTGGCAAACAGCAAAATGGATGGATTTCAGATCTCTCAGTACCTGAATATTTTGTAAACTTGTAAAAGATTTTATGGTGCTGGGAATCAAATCAAGGTCCTCATATACCCCAGACAGAGCTTTATAGCTGCAGAGTAGCCTGTGATAATCTAGACTCTCCATCACGGGGCACAAACTGAAGTGTGTCCAGCATCCGGGCATGCTTCTCACTTCCCCACCTCCACCTTTGTGCACCACCTGTCTCTTTTGGGGGGAAGGAGGGAGACGGGCTCTCATCGTGCAGCCCTGGCTGGCCTGGAACTATAGAAAGCAGGCTTGTCACAAGTTTACAGCGGTCCCGCTGCCTCTGGAACTCGCCACCACACCAAGCCTTTTATCTTACTTTGTAATGTAATTTTTCTCTGGTCACTTATATTCCTCTCAGGCATTTCTACGTGAGCAATTTCAGACATTCCTGCCTTCGTTTTTCAATCACTACTCACAAATATGAAGTGGGCAGAACGAAGAAGGAATAATTTGTACAGACTGCATTGGTTTCTGAATGACTGATTTTAATGGTGAAACGATTGATTCATTTGAAAAAGTAAAACCGTAAATAGTCTTGCATTTTACACTTCATAATGATGATTATTTAAACAGCCAAAAACATCCAGTTCCATCAATTCTACACATGAAGTACTATACTAAAACAGCCTCTTCCAACCCAAATCACCTGAAGAGGAAATAAATTCACCTCAATGAACCTTACTAGATGAGTGAGCAAGCACATGTTTAGATATAACAATGTTCCCAGTTTTCAAGGCAAACAAATTTTTTTTTTCTTTTTTTACCTTAGGCTTCAAAGAACTTAAAGCCTGTAAGACCTGCAGGCCTATAAAATGAAGAATCTTTTAAAATTAACTTACTTTTAACAAATGACACATAAATCTTGATTGACTTAACTAGATTTTATTTGTGAATGTGATGATTAAAAGTTTTCTATAAAAGACCTTAATGATTGCATTAAATTAGTGTTCACTAACATACGAAATGACTTAAGTAAGGCGAACTGGCATTGGCTCTCCTGGAATGTCTTACGGCGTCATTTCCAAATTTCCTTTGTAGTTCTTCGAATTATTGATCCCCAGTGTATGAATTTCTTTTGCTTTAAATCATATTGGAAAATTTAAAAACAAAATTCATCGAGTGCCAATAAACAGACACCGCAGGAGCCCTGCATGGGACATCGGGACACCACAACATCAGACAGAGCTCAGCGGGCGCGATACTAGGACGTGAGGTATCACGAGGTGTGGAGACTTCACAGCATTAATGCGGGGTTCGGGAACCCTAGAACCCTAGTCTTACTCCTACAGTGGGAAAAAAGGAGACCCTCAAACTTGCCATTTAACTCTGAACTAAATGCAGCTGCACTACGCTACTGAGTGTTTAGGTGAATAATTCAAAATACCTGATTCTCAAAAAATACTTGTAATTTTTTTTAAATGTTATTTCCAGTTGTGCAAAGTTCTAGAGTTCATCTGATACAAAACAAGTGGGGCTCTATGTGTCAACAGCTGGTGACTTCAGGTCAGGGTTGGTGCGGGGTCACTGGACCACTCACTGCTCTTACCTTGAGTTTTCAAAACAGAAAAACTGCTTAAGGCACAGCTACAGCTGTTTACACAAATTTTATGTCACCAGGTATCCCTGATTTGAGATCGAAAAGACGTCCTGTCTCATAGGTAAAGAAGCCTTTCCCCGTAAAGAGGCAGTCGACAAAGCCTGGGCACAAACTAAAGAAAGAAACGAGAACCAGCACCGAGGACACAGGACACCCACTGCTGTGTTACCACCGTTGGCGCTGCAGTTTGGCAGCAAACGTGTTTCTATTGGTCCAACACAAAACCCGGCTTATCTACTGATCCCCGCCTTTTCTGATGACAAGAGCTGCCATTAAAAGAAAAATCTATTCTAGCTTTGAGGCAGAAAACATACTTTCTCAGTTGAATGCCTTAAAGTTGTCTGGTATGATTTTTCCCACGGATTATTAAAGTGGACTACATTGTAGAAATAAAAGTACGCGGTGTTGATTCCTGTTTAAAACCTAACGTGAACGACAAGGCGAGTCATCAGAATGCCGGCCAAACAGCTTAGATTTAGCTACATGATATTAAGATGGGGGAGAAAACAAAACTGCGTTTGAGATGAGAGTCAGAACCACAGAAACCTATATGATCACTTGAGCTTATCCTCCCGCTTCACGGGCACACACCCAGCTGGCTCCTAGAATCTTCTAATAACTTAAATGAAGACAGAAATATTCATGCTGAGCATATTTTAAACCCCCTGAGACGACACAGAGGCACCACCCCACAGAGTCACAGCGTGAAGGACAAGGAAAACTTAAGAGTAAAACTGAATGTCCATTCCAAAAACTGTACAAGGTAAACCACATCTTTGTGATTGGTTGCTGCTACAAACTTATTCATGTCAAGAAAATTACCGTGTTTAAAATTCTCAAGAGAATTTTGGCACAAATGGAATCTCCTTTGGATCAAGTACCTGGTTTCTTTGATTAGTTGGGGAGGCTGATTCTGTCTTTGGCCTCTTTCCCAATCACCTGAGTCCCCTCTGTCCATAAAATCTTCCCCAGCCTCCATCTATCCTCACTCTCTCCTCGTTTTGACTCCAGAACACTGAATGCGTCATCCTCTCTTATTTATTTATTTATTTATTTATTTATTTATTTATTTATTTATTGCATATGCAATATTCTGTCTGTATGCCTGAAGGCCAGAAGAGGACGTCAGACCTCCTTACAGATGGTTGTGAGCCACCATGTGGTTGCTGGGAATTGAACTCAGGACCTTTGGAAGAGCAGGCAATGCTCTTAACCACTGAGCCATCTCTCCAGCCCCCCCGTCATCCTCTCTTGTACCTGTACTCTACACAATTCATGCAGCTTCTCTGACACGGACTTAAAAGTCATCACTCCAAAGAGGACTCCAAATGAGGCAAAGGAAGTGGATGAGGGCTACGCTTTGTGCATCCCTACTCTCCCCAGGACTCCTGACAGCAGTTAGTGTTCTAAGGTCTCCAGGGCTTTATGCCTCAGATGCTCATCCAAGCACTGGATAGCAAAGGGGTCAACATCAATGTCAAACTTATTGGCGAAAAAGTGGTGTTTGCGAAGCATCCAGCTCAAGTCACCAGCTCCGAAAATGCACACGGAGCGCACATGGACTCCGCTGCATGGTGGGTAAGGAGCGCCTTTGGAAACATCACCTTCAAAGTACTGCCACTTGACAAACCTAGCGACAGCATTCATGTCGGACAAGTCATACTTATGGCTCGAGGGGAGAGAACCAGGGACTTCAGGGATCCTTTGGATGGTGGCCCAGAGGTACTCATCTGGGCTATACGTGTCCTGTGCCCACTCCATGAACTTTTGGATGTCCCCATTTTCTAGCACATAGCCTACATACTCCCTACTGACCACAAAGTAGGCGCTGCCTGAGAAAAGAGGAGTTGTGAGGGGCGGCTGGGCTTTGGCCACCCCAGTGTTCATCAGCTTCCCGTCCACAACGGTGTGTTGCTTCTTCCACCTTTCCTCCTTGTTTGGAGGCATCTTCTCGGTTTCCAGGTTGTTTTCGCCCAGGAATGACTTGAGTTTCCTGACCATTTCCAGGTTGGTTTTAATAGGGAAGTCCATACCGCAGAGGTTGATCAAGTACTTCCAGTTTGCACTCATGCCATACAGGTCCCTCATGCAGTTGAGGTCAGCCTGAACCCGACTCCAGGACGCGTAAACGACGCTCTCCAGCTGGCTGGCCACAAAGACGTTCTTCAAGCAGGACGCAATGCCCGTCACCGCGGCTAAGAAGGGCTCCTCTGCTTTTTTGTCCACGTGAATGCAATAGAAATTCTGAGGCATATAGATGGCCCTCAGGAGCCTCTCAAGCATTTCAATCTTGTGATGAACCACTATGGAGTACGCGATGGGAAAGTCTGCCTCCTCTTTACTAAGGGGCTCTACAATATATTTGCGCATCCTGATGAAAGAGGCACAGTCACGGGTCATGTTTATATAGTCATGCGGTGTCCACCGTGGGCGCTTCCTGAATTTCACTGTTAGTAACTCAAGCTTCGCCTTCTGGATTTCATCTGGGTCACTCTGTAAAACTTTGGTGCAGTTAATGTTGCTACTAGCATCATCTCCAGCAAGCTCCAAGTGTCTGATGCTAACAAATTCAGGCTTCTGATGAATTCTTAGGACAGAGAAGGTGACTAAAGAGAGGACGAGTGCCACAAAGTAGTATTTTGCAGGATAAGACAAAAGTCTCCTCCGAAACAAGTTTCTCAGCATTTCAAACGGCAGTCAGAGACTTCCCTTTGAGATGGGGCAATCTCCTAGGCCTTGGCTGCCAATGGTATTTCCTCCAGTTTCCCTCTGTTGTGGCCAGATGAGTTGCCAGTTTATCGGTAGGACGAGATGGCACTAGACAGGACAGTGCTGAAAAAGAGCGAAAGACCTAGTAAGTGGGACTGCTTACAGGATCCTCAAGCTCGAAACGTTCTCCTGTGCTACGAGGCCAGCTGCTTCAAACAAAACAAGACTGACTTAGAGACTAGAGATTGCTCCAAAAAGACCCATTGTTCTCATATTAATGAAGGATGCTGGGATTAAAAAATAAATCAAACCAAACCTAATTCAGGATGTCCTAAAATATCCTACAATAAACAGCGGAGGCTCCATGTGGTGGCACAAGTCTTTAGTTTCAGCACTCAGGAGGCAGAGGCAAGCCGGGTTTGCGTAGTGGGTTCCAGGACAGCCATGGCTAAAGTGAGACTGTCTCAGAAAAATGGACAATCTGACCTTCAGGGATATAAAAGTACAAGAACACAGGGGAAGAGTGTGGCTGTAATTACTGAACTGTCCACACGCCAGGAGTGCCACTACTCTGCCAGTTCTAAAACCGACACCTCTATCTTAATATCAGCACTGAGCTCCTCCTGACAGACACCGGCAGCTAAGGGCAGCCAGGAGACGGGCAAACGCCGGGTCCATTCTGCCTTTTGCTGATTGAGGGCTGTGACGCATTTAGAGATAAGTATAAAAACAATTGTGAAGATTCTGGAAGCAAGATGACTGTGAGCATTCAAAGTGGACTGGAGAGGCTCAGCTGAACTGCAGCCAGACTGGTGGCTGTTGGGTGGACCCCTATGTGCAGCTCCTCAGCGATAATATGTTCAATAAACAATACAGCTTTGCGTCTCCTACCTGGCTAGAACCCTTTAGGAAAGCAATGTGTGGACTGGGAGCATCGTTCAGTTGGTAGAACGCTTGCTTAGCATGCGAGAAACCCAAGTTTCAGTGCCCAGCACCACATATTATCAGGCATATAGCATATCCATAACCCCAACATGCAGATAGAGGCAGAGGGATCAGAAGTTCAAGATTATCCCTGAACACAGTGTAAATTTGAGGCCATGTGTCTCAAAATTAGAACAACCCCCCCCTTCTATAGATTGTCTAAATTCAAATGCCAAGAACCTAACCTAAAGTGCTTGTAAACATTCAAATATTGCGTGTGTGTGTGTGTGTGTGTGTGTGTGTGTGTGTGTGTGTGTAGAACAGAGTGTTTCTGTTGTTGTTTGTAATCCAGGTTGGTCTTCAACTACTGATGAGCCCCTGTGGCTTCGGCTTGCCAGTACTTTCTGGGACTGTAGGCACAGACAGGACTACCATGCCAGTCTTGAAGTACATTTTTGACAATAGAATAGATGGTACTCTAACTATTCATTAGGAAGTAATTTGTTAATGCTAATAAGACAAGTGAGAAATAACCAACAGGATGGCATTAAGGAAAACATTCAGACTTTTTACCATTTAGAATCCCAGGAAGTCTGGACTCGTCAGGGACCTGATTCCTGGTGACATCCTGCACTCGCTCAGAGCTGCCCTGCTGCCAAGTTTCTGTCACCGATGACATGTCCCAGCAGGCTTTCAAACAGTCTGTAAAATGGAAGGGGAAGGGAGTGAAGGGGTGCTGAAGGTGTGTTTGTAGTATGCACACCCCAGAAAGCAACCATTCCAGTATGTTTACCCTCAAACCCGGGCCCTACTAAGGTCTCTAATCTTCTTTTGCTAATACTATGTTTGTGATTTTGGTTAAACTTGGTTCCTCCCCTGCCCCCCCTACTTTGAGCCTCAAACCAAGGATCTAGGACAGGTTAAGCTTTCTATAAGAACCTCCAACAGCTCTCCCGAAACGAGTGCTAGGGAACACTTCAACAGTCTAATCTAATTGGAGACTCCCTGTGTTCACTGACATATTAACAACAACCTCACAGTTAAGTAAGCCGCTCACTGCATTTTCCTTCAATCACTGAAACTTAAGGTCTCTACCACTAACTGATCAACAACAGGGGCTTGAGAGATGGCTCAGCGGTTAAGAATGTTTGCTGTTCTTCTAGGACTTGAATTCTGTTCCCAGCACCCACGTCAGGCGGCTCAAAACCACCTGTGACTTCAGGCAACCTACTTACAACAACACATAATCTACATAATTAAAAATAAAATTACCCTTCAAGTAATCCTTTCCCCGTTTTAGTTTAGGGAACAAGTTCTGTCTTCTATCCAGTCATTAGCAAGGCTAACTGAATAGCAGCTTCCCTTTTTCCTTTCTTTTTCTCCTTCTGAGGCAAGATCTCACTCTGTAGCCAAGGCCGTCTGTGAATCTGTAATTCTCCAACCTCAGTTTCTGCAATTACAGACCTGATTAGAGACCTGAGTGGCTTCCCACAATAATACAGTCTCTTAAAACAAGAACAACGACAACAAGTCGTGGCAGGACAGGGATGAAGGTCTGAGTTCCAGAGTCAACATCATATCGCAAGATGTCCAGATACAGCAACCAACATTTCCAAGGCATACAAAGAAATCAAAAATCTGTCCCATAAATAGAGGAAAAGCGGTCAATTGTATCCCCAAAGAAGGCCAGGCACGGGCCTTAACACACTAAATAACCACTAGACATCTATTCAAACAACTTAAGAATTAAGCAAAACAATAAGATAGCTAGCCAAATTGAGAATGGCAGTAAAAAGAATTCAGTGTTTTAAAAACAGAGCCAAAAAAATCTAGAGTGGACGCATTCTAACCACTAAATCAGTGGTTCTCAACCTTCCTAATGCTGCGACCCATTAATACAGATTCTCAGGTTGTGGTGACCCCAACCAAAAAGTTATTTTCACTGCTACTTCCTAACTGTAATTTTACTACTGTTATGAATCATAACGAAAATATCTGTGCTTTCTGATGGCGACTCTTGGGAATGGGTTGTTTGACACCCCCGCCCCACCCCCCAGAGAGTTGCTACCCGCAAGCTGAGAATCACTACACTAAACGAAACTGACACATTGCAACGCTTGAATGACTAGAGAAGTCCAAAAGCAGGACCAAGCTGACATAAGAACGACCCAGGGAGGCAGAAGAAGAGCTCAGTGACAGTATTCAGTCCGAGGAACAAAAAGAAAACAGTATGGACACTGGCAGAGTCTCTGAGACCTGGGAGACAACACAAAAGCATCTGGACAGATGGCCAAGGGGAGCCCTCGACGGGTGCAGGGTTGTTTCACAATGGCTCAAGAGCTTTCCAAACTAGCTTTCTACAAATTCAACTCCGTATTCAAACAATTCAAATAGGTTCGTGAATACAAAACAGTACGGCCAGACAGCTGGGCAGTTGCTTCCACAACTAAACGTGGAGTAACAATTCAGCCAGCAATCTCATTCCTGGTACTGCACGAGTGAGCTGCAAAAGCTTGCAAATGAACTTCAGCTTCATGCAAAATTGCCAAAGTTAGCGCAATAGAACAATTAAAAAATAGAAAGTAAAACAAACAAACAAACAAATTGCCGAAATTTGGACATATTCAAGATGTAGATCCTTCAATAAGTAGATACATAAACATAGTGTGGTACAGCCATAACTGAGAGCAATGAGTTCACATCTCAGCGACTTTAGTAAAGATGAAACAGGCGCAGTCAAGCCATAAAGAACTGGAGATGTAGTTTTACAAAACATACAAAACACAGGATTAATTTCCAAAGTGTGGGGGCTTTATGCAGGGAGCCTATACAGTTTATATAGGGGTAGGCTTGTTCCTCAGTGTGCTCAGTTTAATAAGGTCATGGAGATTACCGTGATGGGAGGGAGCACTTCTGGACAATGGTAAGCTTTGTTGTAGCCTACAAGCCTCGCTCAGGGCTAACACTTCAACACGAGGAACACTTTTGAACGGTACAAGAAGTTTCTCAGCGTGACAAAGGAGCCAGTTGGAAAAGACCACAAACGTGTCGTCCCGAGCACAAGACGTTCTCACAAGGACAAAACCGTGGCGAGAGTAGTATGATCAATATTTGCCAGAGGTGTGGAAGATGGGAGGCAGGATGAGTAAGCAGGGCCCTCTTGTTAGAGAACAGGGAAATTACTCTGTGCGACTGTGGTTAAGGGACAGTATGTACCCCTCGGAATGGTCAGGAGTTAGTTTCTGAGCGCCAGGGTGCAGTTCGTCCATACAGCACTTGCCTGGCACAAGTGACAGGAAAAGGGTGCCGGGAGTCAGTTACAACGAACACACCATGCATGGGGTGGGAGAGTTCAGTGGTTTAGAGCGCTTACTGTTCTCCCAGAGAAACAGGGTTTGGGTCTCAGCGCCCGTGGCAGGCAGCTACAGCCACCTGGAACTATAATTAAAAAGGATATGGCACCCTTTTTCTGTCTTCCACAAGGACCCCTCTGCATGCACACACATTTAAAAAAAAATACTAACACAAGATTTCAAAATGGGAAATAGTGCGTAGTATGGAACCTATTTTTCTCTGCAAATTTTCTGTAACCCTAAAACTACTCCATAGATATCTATGAAAACGAATTGTACACTCTGGTCCACTGAACTCCAACGAACACAAACTCAAAAGCTGCCAGGTATGGTGGTCAGTGCCTTTAATACCAGTCCTCTTAGGACAGAGGCGAAGGGGTCTAGGCTACACAGAGAGACTGGGCCTCAAAAACAAGACAAAATAAAATAAGGAAACCGACAAAAGACTGTCATTAAATGATCAGTTAAAAAAAAACATTGAGAAATTACGACTGTCCCAGAAAATGTCCATTTATGCTAATGAAATGTAAATAATAATGAATTTATGCTAATGTAATGCTACTAATAAAGGGGTCATTTGGCTGACATAGAAGGATGTTAGAGAGTATGTAACTAAACCCACACGACTTAAGACAACACAGTGGTGGTGGTACACACACAGGCAAGCATACAGACTGTGAATGTATGTTGTCTGTGATACATAGCCATCTGACTTGAAGGATAATAGAACAAACTAATGATGCCTTTGGCTCTGTACATTTATCATCATGGTAAATAGTGATGGCAATTCATTACAACTTTTCACTAATCTTCCTAATCTCAACAAATAGAGTGCTCTCTTAAAGTGGGGAGCCAAGAAAACGAGACATCATAGAGAAAGGGATTTCCATGAAGAACAGAAGTTTGAGGGAAATATATATATATGAATGCTATACTAACAGCTTAATAAAGCTTACATACTGGAACAAAATGATTCCCCAGTGAAAAGGGAGAACCTGAAAACAGAGGCTGTGAGCATGTGACTCAAACAGAAGACTAAACTCTCAAAACAGACTCTTGGTTTTCTCTGCCAGTAGTAAGGAGAGTTGGTAAAGGAACGGGGACAAGAGAAATAAGATGTGCCTCAAGGACAGTATGATCACTTTCTGCTGCACAACACAAAATAAATAATCACCCAGGCCAAGGGGAGAGGCTTCTGGGTACTCAATGGAGTGGGGAGGAAGGAAGACACAGGTGACCTTGGGTAAAGAAAAAGGAGCCGGCCAAGAACAACTCTGCAGAGAGGAGGGAGGACAAGTAAAGAGAAGGCCCTAGAGTCCTAGCCCACAACAGAGACAGAGTGAGCTGTCTACACTGGGAGATCTTCCAAAGGTTCAGGGATTGGTACACGAACTCCTTTCAAGGAAGGTTTGGAAGCTGTTTACAAAACAATTGGGTCTCCACCTCAAGCCTGACTAAGACCAAGGTTTCCTCTCTGCAGAAGGGCTCCAGGGAAAGTGTGCACTCCCCAACAGAACACAGAGGCCCCAGGCAAGCAGAACTGTGAGGTCCACTACAGCTCGCTTGTTTTTCCTATCAGCTCTGGGAATGTCTGGTCAGTGCAAGAAAGTTTATTTACTAGGGAATCTAGACTAGGAGAAAACAAGACTTAAATATCCTTTTTTTTAATGAGTATTTCTTACGTGTCCAAAGGAAATGGTCTCTATCTAGGAAGAAGAAAACTACCATTAAGATTCTCAGAGAAACATGGTATCTTCAAAATAAATACATACATGACGGGGCCACTGAGATGGCACAGGGTAAAGGCAAGAATCGGACAGAAAAAGTCAAGCTGGGATAAGGAAGCACGCCAGGGCAAGACTGTTTCTACGGGAGATGCATGCAAGGTCTCCAAACCACTGACTGTCAGACCAGCTTCAGCTTAAAATACACAAGAAACATGAGAAGACAGCCGATGTGGAAAATGAGGGCATGTCAAAACCACAATATGATAGACCCAGGACACACTGGTGGATGTCAAAATAAAACAGATTCTGAGAAAGCACTCATATTCACCCCCAAACCAAACACTAACTAGTGTCAAGTTCACATGCAGAAAGACCACTGACTGAACAAAGAGAGATGTGGAAAGAGGGAGTGTTTAAAGAGATGAACTGTGTGGCTCAGGCTATACCTTCCTTATGACAGGGGGCACCAACATATCTGCTCCATTAGGAGGAAGGTTGACTGTGGATAAGAGACTATCCAGGAGCATCTGCATAGTGCAGAGAAGAGAGAGACAGACTGACCACGGCCAGGGCTAGAGAAGTGGAGACAGAAAAAGCTAGAGCCTGGGGCACTGGGATTGGGGTCTAGAGATAGAGAACAGACAGAGTGCAGGGGGGGACAAATCCTGTGGATTATAAGGAGCAGATAAGGAGAGGAGATGGATTAGTCATTTCACAAGTTCCTGAAGAATTTTGGAATTGCAGCACTCAGGAGGCAGAATCTCTGTGAGGTGGATCTCTGTGAGTTCAAGGTCAGTCTGGTCTACTGAATGGAGTTCCAGGACAACCAGGGCTACACAGAAAAACCCTGCCTGGAAAAACCAAAAACCCAAACAAAAAACTCCATCTGCTATTCCCTTTTTCCTTTCTATTTTACAGGGCTCACAATAGAAACCAGGGCCTCCAGCATGTTAGGCAAACACTCTACCAGATTCATACACTGATGTTGCAATACCATACCATTTTTAAAGCACTGGAAATATTCCTTAAAAACGACACATGTGTATATACGCAAAACACATGCACACACACACACACACCTACCCAACCATATAGGCATACAGAGCAGGGCCCACACCCCACAGCAAAGGAAGCAGGGTCTAACTCTGTTCAGTTAGCATCTCATTCCAGGGATAATAATAATCTTGTGCTCCAGCTCTCTCAGGGACTGCTGTGACAGCAAAATACCAACTCCTGTGTCTAATACCAAGTCCCACAAGTGTCTCAGGATTGCGACGCCAGTGAGAAAGTCCAAAGTACCACCAGGAGAAGGCCAAGAGATGTGCTAGAAACACAGGGCTGAGGGTAAGAACTGGATACATGGGTGGGGTTCCTCTTTCTTGCTATCTGCACCTTTGCAGCCCCTCTTCCTCTCGGCGTGCCTGGCCTCTGACCTTCCCTATTCTTCTTTATCTACCCACAGTACAGTAGTTGTCACTCACTAAGGTTTGCTTAAATTCTGGGTCTCCCATGAAAGAGAATCTAACCACAAGGAAAGCTCTTGACATGTATCTATGGCTTTCAGAATTCATCTGGAGTTTTCTGAGACTCCTTCAAAGAAGCAACAGGGACCTTTTACAAGCGGCATTGCGTTGCAATTTTGGTGCCCCTGTGGAAAGAGTATTTTGAATATTACAACCCAAGTCACATTACCTGGTGAAGGAAAAGGAGAATCAAAGCCACCTCTCCTTCCCTCAGACCTGGCAACCCAGTGCCGGGCACGGAAGATGGCTCAACGTTTGCTGAATGAGTGAGACCTCCAATCACAGCCCATGTTCCTCTGCTGGACGTGCAACATCTATCCTTTGCCTGCTGGGCAAGAGCTGCATTCAGTTCCCTGTGCTGGCAAGAAGCAGATATTTCTAAATATATACTGCCTGAAGACCAAATGATAAGCCATTTTTTAAAGTATATTGTTGTAAAGACCCACATGAAAATCTCCAATGTTAGAGAGAACAATCAATGCCTGATCTGGAGCCTTTCGAGATGAGCCCTTAAGAGTAGGATTCAGATAGGGGGACACTTAGGGCACAGTGCCTGCTGGAGGTGAGGCTTCGATAAAGCCAGGCAAAGCTTCATTTCCAAACAGCAAGTCTGCCAGGCAGCAGGTCACATGTGACACAAAATAAAGGCATCTTCACAGAAAGTCACACAGACGTCTTCTTGGCAGATTACCGCAAAATGCACACCAACCCCCCAAAAGGGGGCGATGGGGCGCCCACCCCTAACTGGGAGGGTAATATAAACAGCAGCATTGCTTTAGGAACTCTCCCAGTGATTTCCCTGTGTTAGCACACAGATATTTGCTCTTCAGCAGAACCACACGCAGAAGTAACACCTTTTAAGATGGGGAAACTGAGTCAAAGAGGTTACGTGGCTTAACATCACACAGCTAGAGAAGCCAGAGAGCTAGGCTTAAACTCATACCACCTGGTCCTCATGTTTATGCTAGACGGTCTACTGAGAAAAAGGCAGGCTGGGTAATCAGGGCGCTCAACGTAAGAGAGGGGCGATGGAAATCCCAGGGTTACAACAGAGAGCACAGGGACAGCCGTGTAGGAGTCTAGGAAGAAACCAGTCTCAAGGGCAGCAAGGGAAGTTCCAGACAGTTCTTTAAGGAGACAAAAATGGAGGAAACCCCTGTGGGAGACAGAGTGACTGACCGTTAATGCAGAGTGGGCGTTAAATGAGTACAATGTACATTGAGCACACCAAAAATAAGAAACCAGGATTAATTTGGCTGGCTATAGTGGCGTCACGCCCGTAATCCCAGTACTCTGGAGGCAGAGGCAGGCAATCTTTGTGAGTTCTGGGGGGCCAGCCTGGTCTACACAGCAAGTTCCAAAACAGTCAGAGTCATGTACTGAGATCTCATCTCATAAAGAAGTAAAATGAAAAAGAAAGAATATTAATTTCGAAGGACAAACCAGAAGAGAAATCCTGGCGTGTCAATGCTCGGCCTTTCCACACACAAGCTCTGGCTTCCGGTGGAACAATTACCAGAATGCGTCCGTCTTTAAAGCATTTCAGAACAAGGGGCACCGCCAGGCACCCTTTCACTCCTGCTTCCTTAGACACCGGGCACCCTCCCAGAAGCTCTGTGACGCGCAGTTTCTCAATAGAGTGGCTGTAGCCACAAGGATGACAATGCGATTTACAAAACATCTGCCACGCACTGCCCTAACCTTTCCCTTCCTGCTGGCTCATTTCTTAAAACAAACAAACAAACAAACAAAAACCAGGTAAGGGTTTCAGAGACAATGACTTCTGTTTTGATGTGATGAGCTTACATTGCTATTTTCACGTAAAGAATATTGAAATATTCTGGAGTAGCAGATGGTTGTAAGCCACTTGATATGAGCATTGGGAAGTGAACTTGGGTCCTCTGGGAGAGCAGCCAGTGCTCTTAACCACTGAGCTCTCTCTCCAGCGCCCTGGCTGTGATTTCTAACGGCTTAAGTATTAATATCAAAAGGTTCTACTGCAACAGAACCCTTCAGACTTTAGAGCCAAAGAGCTGGATCTTGTTCAGTCTGTACTGAAACTGACATTAGGGCCTGGAGAGGTAGGTGGCTCAGCGCCTTGGGAACACTTGTTGCTCTTGCAGAAGACAAAAGTTCAATTCCCAAAACCCCCATGACAGCCCACAACTAGCTGTCACTTCAATTGGGAGGACTCAACACCCTCTTCTGGCCTCTATAGGCACCAGGCACCCACGTGACACACATTTATGTGGGCACTCATATACATAAAATAGAAAATCATCTTGTACTGATCAATTGTTCATCTTTTTTCTTTTCTTTTTTTAATATTTATTTATTTATTATGTATACAATATTCTGTCTGTGTGTATGCCTGCAGGCCAGAAGAGGGTACCAGACCTCATTATAAATGGTTGTGAGCCACCATGTGGTTGCTGGGAATTGAACTCAGGACCTTTGGAAGAGCAGGCAGTGTTCTTAACCGCTGAGCCATCTCTCCAGCCCTCAATTGTTCATCTTTACTTGCTCTACCAACATTAGGACGACATGAAGCTGGGCACAGTGGTATAGATCTTTATAATCCTGGCACTTGGGAGGTAGAGACAAGAGGACCAAGAGTTCAAGGCCAGCCTAGCTTACATAAGATCCTGTCTCAGAAAAACAGAAGCAGACCAAATAGCAGGGGAAAGAAGAAGAAAAGAAAAAGGCGGGGGAGGGAGAAAGAAGAAACCTGGGCCAATGAGATGGCTCAGCAGGGGAAAGGGCTTGCAGTCCAAGCCTGATGACCAGAGCTCAATACCCAGATCCCCAGGAGGTGAAAGGAGAAAGCTGACTCTAAGCTGTCCTCTGACCTCCACATGCCACATGGGCACCTGTCCCCACAGACGTCCAGCGTACATAAAGACATACATTCCCTCGAAAACCAAGGAAGCCCATAACTGCATTGAAGTACCCAAAAGATATCACATTCGAAGCTAGAAAAAGAAATGAGAAACAAAATGATGTTCTGTCAACAAAGTAGAATAGTATCCAGCCTTGAAGGAAAATGAAATCCTGACACGCATCGTAACATCAATGTCCCTGAAGGCACGATGCTAACTGAAGTACACAGGCACAAAAGGGCAGATTCCTTAAAATTCCTGTTACACAAGGTACTAGAGTAGCCAAATTCAGCGCAGTATAGCTGCACATGCGTGTCTACCATCATCTGTCTGTCTGTCTGTCTGTCTGTCCACCTGCCTACCTCTCTGCAGCCGCCTTACTCACGCCAGGCACTATCCATACTCAACTACACCCAGCCCCGAAGCACGTTACTCAAGTGTCTTTTTAAATAACTTGCACCGACGCTGAAGGAAAACACTAGCTGAGTATAGGTAAGTAGAAGGCCAGGTCACTCCAAGGCGAAAAGGACAGATGTACTTCCACGGTGTAAAAGTTTAGAGATGGGCTGGTGTTGTAGCTCAATTATACAGTGCGTGCCTAGCATGGACAAGACGCTGGGTTCAATTCCAATCACCCATAGAAAAAGAGAAGTTCTGATTTGTCAAGAACAAAGAGTTCAGAGTCATTGTCTCCCAGGCTGCTCTGCTTCCTCAGCTAAGCTGGTTTAGTGTTACCCCTCAAGGTGCTGAAGGGTAACAGGAGAAGCCCTACGGGGTCAGACACCTGCAGGGCTGGTTCAGGGGTGAACTCTGACAGGCCCAACAGAATCAGGTCCACTCACATACACACAGAAGACAGTTTTCAAAAGGAACCTTCAACCTCGTTATGATCACAGGCCAAAAAAAAAAAAAAGTCAAGGAGCTCCCTGGCCACTTCCAGGAGACAGCCTGTGTGAGCCTCGCAGGCACCGCTCTTTTCTCAACGCCAGGGTGTTGTCTGAGAAGAGCCACTGTGGCAGCACGGTTTGATGAGGACAAAAGTTCAGGCTGGGAAGTTACTTCCAGGTCACCTTGTCCACTGCAGGTTCTTTTCAGTGAGACAGGAAGATAGCCAGTAGCAGCTGTCAGCGGAGATTTCTGGTGCTTTTCCACCCTGAAGTGGAAACTGAGCCAGACGAAACTTCAGCCCATCCTGTTTGCTACATGACAGGCTCAAGGCTCTGAACAGACCCCATGAATTCTCCCACCACCCCAATGCTTCCCTAGTCCCAGAAATCCAAACATGGTTTGCGTTTCAGAGGCTGCCCCCAAGTTCTCTACCTTTGGCTTGGTAGATGAGATCATTGACATATTTTTATTCCAAATGACGAGGCCCAAGGCTGTCTCTTAGCAATGGCAGGTGCTCTTTGCCTGCTTGCTCCTAGCATGTTCAAAACCCCAGCTCAACATCCTCCACATGGTCTCTCCCATGAATCACGTGAACGCTGCATCTTTGAAGCCCATCCTTCACTATTAGAAGTCACTGGGCCAAAAGATGGGAAGACGAACCGAAACGGATATAAATTAACGACGCCACTCCCTCTGCCCCCCCCCCCCCGCTTTTTTCTTTTTTGAAGGGTAGCTTCAAGACAGTGTTTCTCTGTAGCTTTGGGGCCTTCCTTGAACTTGCTCTGTAGGCTGGCTTCAAACTCACGGAGATCCATCTGTCTCTCTGCCTCTTGAGCTCTGGGATTAAAGGCATGCCACCACCACCACCCAGCTATGATGCCACTTAACAGACAGTAGAAGTCCCTTAACCCCTCTGAATACTGGATTTCTTCACCCAAAAACGGAGGTCACGGGGCTGAGTGAGGCATGCTTTACAGGAGACCAACCCACAGACCCTCCTCCAAATACCTATCTCAGTGTTGAATGGGGAACCAGTAACCCGAAGTGCTGCTCAGTCAGCCGGGGACTTCAGTGTCATGGTGTTGGCTAATCTACACTGTGTGCTCTGAGGAGCTCCTGCAGGCCAGTGTCCAGCCTTGGACTCCTTTCTCATCTCCAGATACTCATCCTGTACTCTGGACCTAGTCCAAGCTTACTCAGTTAGTAAAGACTGAAAAAAAAAAAAAAAAACACCCAACATTCAAACATATCCACCCCTTCCCAAAAATGTAGGGCAGCCTCTTAGATACTTTTCTATTAAATGAATCCAGACAAGGAAGGAGTTCGATACTCAGACAGTCCAAGTTACAGTGGGTCAGGGAGCAGGGTATGAATTCAAAGCGTCCACTGTTGGCTTCTACAGAAAGAGCATTTATAAAGAAACCCCAAACCCAGGCTCCCTGTTGGATAGAGTTTTCATCCTGTTTGGGGCTTATCCCAGTGGCTCTGAACTTTGGTTAGAAAGAGCTGGATTTGGTGAGAGGTGCCCAGTTCCTGGGTGCTAGCTGGTCCTGGCAGATTCACAATGGCCAGGGCTGGGAAGGTGGACGGTGTAAGTCTCAGGCCTACTGGGCAATGTGTCAGAGAAATGGGGAAGGTGGTGGAAGTTTAAATAGAATCACCCACTTCTCCCATGGAGGAGCTTTCTCTGATTGGGTGTGCACCTGAGACCTGATGCAGCTGTGTCTAGGACTATGGGTTTGTCTGTTGTCACCCCTTCTGCCCTACGAGACAGGGTTTCTCAGTGTAGCCCCCAGAACTCCTCTGTAGACCAGGCTGGCCTTGAACTCAGAGATGCCCCCCCCCCCCGTGCTGGGATTAAAGGTGTGAAGTACCACCTTTAAGGTTACATTCATAATGAACGAGGGCTTCATTTAACTCCCATCACCACCCTCCAAGTAGCTACTTTTGTTCTCATGGAATAGTTAGTGTAAAAGGAAACTAAGGCCTCAACTGCTTTGCTAAGGTCATCAGCTTTGGTTCAGAGCAGTCAGTGATGAGGAAGGGTGGACACCCTAGGGACAGAGAGTCCAGAACACAGGCTTTATTTATAGCCAAGAACCACCCAGCAGACTGTCTGTCCCCTGGGCCTTGACCACCCTCCCACCCACCCCCAGTCTTCTTGCAGGTTTAATATCACAAACCCTCCTATGACGCATGTGAGCCCGAAGGCCTCAGGGACCTCTCCATGACCTGGACTCCACTGCGTGACCATACGCTTCAAAATCCACCCGGGAAAGTCACCCACCACGTCCACTTGATTTGAGCTAGCTTTAGATATGGTTGTTAAGTTTAAAATCATCTCCAAAGTCAAGCATATCTCAAGGTAGTGACATCAAAAAAGGTTTCTGAGAAGTTATATTTAGTGATGTTGTAATCCAGTATGACCATTAAATTTTTTTGCAAGTAAATTTATCAAATGGATACAATGAGGAAAAGGTGAGAAGCATACAGCCAAAATTACTGGTTTTTTTTTTCCCTTTTGAAGGAAGTGGGGTATATAACTTTTATGCTTGTATTTTAATTTCAACAATTTTTTTTTAATTACAAACTGGCAAAGTGGCGGTGTACACCTTTGATCCCAGCATTCAAAGGCAGGAGGATCTCTATGAGTTCAAGACCAGCCTGGTAACAGAGCAAATTCCAGGATAACCAGGACTACAGAAAGACCGGCTCAAAAAACAAACAACAACAGACAGTTAGAAACTGAGATTTCAAAGGCATCTATCTATCAAGCGCGTCACCACCCAGCATGGACAGAAGAGGAAGTCATGAATCCTCACCCCAGCAGAGGAGCTACCGGCCATCATGGCGGCTAGGACAGTCAAGTAGGTGCTGTGATCCAGGGGCCCTGTGCCCTTAAGCACCGCGGTAGCAGGAATTTTGGATTCAGTGGGTTATATTTTTAAGAAGAAGCAGGGGAGAGGCCAGTGAAGTTGGGGAAGAGTCATGGAAGGAAATCCAGGAAGTACAGCAGGTGGGGAGCGGGAATGGATATGGTCAAAATATGTTGCACATGTGTGAAGTTCTCCAAGAAGACATTTTACATTTTTAAAAATGCATCAATGCTCCAATATAAGTTCTAGCCCAAATATTCACAAAGCATTATGATAATTTCTCAAAAACAAATTCACAGTGGTATCATTTCCTATCCTCCGGTTCACTCCTTTCGGAGGGCTACAGGGTATCTGACTGACGCGTGACAGGCTAGTGCCCTGAGCCACCCCAGTCCTGGGCTCACCCTTCTCCACTGCTCTTCATACACATCTGTGACATTACAGACCTTCTTATTTGCTCAGGCTAAATGACAGTGGCCGCTCTCGTCTGTCTTTTTCATTTCCTGGATGTCAAGAATCCTTATTGTTTGCCCTACGATTTGTCTCTTGGGGACGAGTACTAATGGTATTTTCAAGATGTGTTGTTATGAACATGTGCTATGAATCTTAGTATATTCCTAGCTTTGTTTTCTTCTAGAGGATTTCTTTGGGATTCCCAGGAGTAGCTCCACCAGTATTTAGAAATCTCTGTTACACCACGAATGCCCTCTAAATGCACCCCCTGGTTATAGAGTACCGTGTCACCTACAACTTCTGAAATGCCTTTGAACTAGGTACAACATATGCGTATACTCTGACTTCTCGTGTCGATGTTGCAACTGCAGTGTGATACAGCACCAAGACTTCCTTCTGTATTCCTCGCTATCAGCTACAGCTTGAAAACTTTCTCTTGAGGGTGCTCAGCAAGGAAAGGCAAGTGAATTTGATAACGAGGATCTCTCAAGCCAGTTAGAGCAAACCAGACAGACCCAGCTGGAACCTTGGGATGCAAGCCTCCTGAAAACCCTTCCAGTCTCTGAACTGCAGGGTCTTCTTTCAAAACATTTCATCCTATTTCTTTCACTGATTCATAAAAACATAAAATTGCACATTATCAATGGGATATGAGGTCACAATATACATTGTGTAACATTAGCTTCTTTTACTAAAAGAAATAATAATTTGAGATGATTTAGTGTGGAAAATGATCATACGTCAAACCTTGGAGTTTTTAAGAACAAGTGAACTAAACCAAGTGTGGTTGGTGTGCACATACATACAACCCCAGCACTCTTAGGATCACTGCAAATTCAAGGCATGACTGGTCTATAAGACCCTGGCTGGAACACAACCACTCTCCCCACCCCCCACCGTCACCTCCAAGAAGCATAAGGGAGTTACTGGGGCTGGAAAGAAGCCTTGCTAAACAAATGCAAAGCACTGGCTGCTCTTCCAGCGAACCCAAGATTGATTCCTAGCACCCACATGGTGGCTCACAACCATTTGTAATTCTTGTCCTAGGGGATCCAGTGCCTTCTTCTGGCCCTGTTGGGCACCAAGAATGCACACATGCTGCATAGACATGTATGCAGGCAAAACACAGATCACATAAAAAATATTTTTAACATGAACTAATCTGTAACATGCTTATACTGTTTTTAAAACACCTTGAACTCTAATGTTGTTTACACTTCCCTTATATCCAATCTTTTTGTTTGTTTAGTTTTGAGACTAGGTCTAGCAACGTAAAGCAGGCGAGGCTCAAACTCCCAACAAGCAGAGGCAAGAGGAGGGCATGGTGGGGAGGGTCTTCTATCACTCTTGGTCTTACTGCCTGGGACAAGGTCTTTTGGTGACACAAAAACTCATTGAGTGTGTCGAGAACAAGTGTTCTTAACCATTGAGTGAACTCTCCAGATTTGTGGTTTTTGCTGCTGTTTATTTGTTTTGGTGGGGAATTATTTATCTATTTACCTATTTATCTATTTATCTATCTGTTTACCTACCTATTTATTTCTGAGTCAGGGTTTTTCTGTGTAGCCCTGGAACACACTTTAGACCAGGATGTCCTCAAAATGATAGACACATGCCTGCCTCTGCCTCTGAAATGCTGGGATTAAAGGCCTGAGCCACCACTATCTGTAATGGTTTTCCTGTCCCTTTAAGAGACAAGCCTTGCCTACTCTCCTGCCCACGGTAGCTGATCTTCAGCTTCCAGCCTGAGTCTTTTCTCTTTCAGTCTCTCCCAAAGAGGCAGCTTCTGCCTCTCTCCCTTCTCCCCACCTCTCTGTTTCTCTCTCTCTGTTTCTCTCTCTCTGTTTCTCTCTCTCTGTTTCTCTCTCTCTCTCTCTCTCTCTCTCTCTCTCTCTCTCTCTCTCTCTCTTCATGGTGTGCCTATCCATGTCACTTACCTGTCATGTAGCTTTCTGCCTGGGACTTGCTGCTCCTTGTGGTCTGCTACCCACTGCTGCCACCCGGGGAACGGTACAGTTTTATTTTTACCATAATACTATCCAGCAATGATTTTTATTTTTGTTTTAATCCTACATTTTTGGCCATAGTTTGTATTTTTAGGGAGTCTAGAAGTTTGTTGTTCCACTCTATGTAATTTACTTCAAATATATTTCATCATGAGGTCCCAGGTTTGATACCCAGTGCTGCATAAAAGTATACACACACACACACATGCACTCACGCACACACACACACACGCACAGACTGTAGGACAAACAAGTGTAGGCTGTTATCTAGAACCTGTGGTATGTGGGGGACTAAGAACCTCATATGGTTTTCAGAAAAGACCACACAGTAGCTACAGGAAGGCTTCCTGAGCCATGCCAAAGGCTCTATTAATCAGAGAAAGGAGTCAGCACCACACCCGCTCCGTGAATTGTCTTACTTAGCATAAAAAATTGAAGTCTAGGCTCTAACTCTGTTGAAAGGTTAGTCTTACTCACCCTCAGTTTGACCTTTACCTCCCAGCAACACAAAAAGCAAACAAACCTGGCAAGCCCAAGGCAGGGCCTAAGGCACATTCCTATGTCCAGTGGCTGATTCCAGAAAATTCCTGGCCACCTGACTCCAGCTGAATCCTGCAGCTGACCGTTCACAGAAGGCTCACCCTACTCGATGACACAGCACTGGGCTGAGACTCGCTTCTCAGTGTTCGCCTTCACCTTTTCTCACACAGCTGCCCAGGGAGCCAGAGCTCTCAACAACAGCTCGTGACCATGAGACAGAGTGTCGTCTG
Source organism: Alexandromys fortis (assembly GCF_014885135.2). Lineage (NCBI taxonomy): Eukaryota > Metazoa > Chordata > Mammalia > Rodentia > Cricetidae > Alexandromys > Alexandromys fortis. The sequence continues at coordinate 3,074,733 of NW_026067895.1, forward strand.
ATGGAATGAGAAACCACACCGCCAGATGTTTAAGTCATTACAGCACTGCCGCACGTTTAAATGGGAAATTTTATTTTACTTTTGGGCAGCGCTAGGAATCAAACCCAGGGTCTTCCACATACCGGGCAAGCATTACATTGAACTATATCGCCCCACCCTGTAAATACACTCTAATTAACAAATAATTGTAGTTAGGAGTACAATGAGAAAATGTGATATATAAATGCAACATATATACATACACATAGTCTATATTCATATTCCAGGAGAAGCCAGACACTGGACCCATCTTCACAATCTGAGTATTAGACATGTGAATGTTCACATGTGTGGGCAGGTGCACAGACATGTACCTGCATGTGCACATGGAGACCAGAGGCCAACATCAGAAGTCTTCCAGTCATTCCCCAGCTTATCTTCTGAGGCAGAGTATCTCACTGAACCTCAAGTACACAGATTCTGTCCAGCAAGCTTCTAGGGCCCACTAATTCCTCCCCACCTCCGTCTCCACTGTTGAGATTATAAGTTTGAGGCATCAAACTGGTGCAATACTTTGATCAGTAAAGTTCTTGCTCAGGAAGCATGAAGACCCGACTTCCACCCCCAGAACCCATGTTAAGAAAAAGAACAGGAGGAGGAGGAGGACGCTAACCACAGTGGCACACATTTGTAATCTCAGCACTGAAAAGAGACACAGGCAGGACTTCAGGACTCCCTGGACTGCTAGCTGAGTCAAATCTAACCTAGCCTTATTTCGGTCAATAAACAAACCCCCGTCTCAAAAATTTAAGGGTAACGCTTCTGAGGAATGACACTCAAGGTCGTCCTTTGGCAACCTTGGCAAAATTGGTAAGACTAAGACCCTCCCCTGCTCAGGTGTTGCTGACAGTCGTCACCCGAGCACGAAGGGAATGGCAGGAAGCAGAGCTCTATGTGGGGCACAGACTCAGCTCCAAAGGCCACCACAGCTCTCAGCCAGAGATCTCTACTCATAGGGAGTCAAAAAAGAAGTCAGTGAGAGGCAGTGCTAGAGTTTACTAAAGGGGATTTTGATTAAGAACTTATGCACAGGAGTTAATCGAAAGAGGAACACTTGGGAGACCAGTACAGTTACATCCAGGTTGGGTGTAGGCTTATTAAGGGAGTGTGGTGCTTTCTCGTCTTTACAGCGGTAAACAAGATGTTGGCGGCTTTGGAAGTAGCCAAGTGGTTGCTGAGGAATTTAAGTGAGACTATAGAATGGTTCCTAAGCACTGGAGACAGAGTAAAACCCCAGGTCAGCAGGATCACTTGGGAGGCTAGGACGTTTACACTGTAAACAAAAGCCTATCAGTCATCTAGAAGTTTCCTTGGGGTGAGGTTACACCCAAGGTCCAGAAAGGAGTGAGGCCACTCTCCAGTTCACCCACGTTTCTTATACGACCCCCCTTATTCATATTCCCAATGACTCACCAAGATGGACTTAGGCAGAACACTTTAGTCCACCATTGCCCCATCTGCTGAATAGACTTTCTGTTCACATCCCAGGAAGAAGGAACTCAACAGTTTTCATGAAGCTCAGTCATGAGCCTTGGCACTAGAAATACTCCAACAGGCTGGACTGTAGCACTAGAGAGTGTGCTTGTCTTTCAGAGGTCCAATCTCTAGCACAGCAAAATTAAACGTACTAAAAACAAAAAAACCCACCAGTTCAGAAACAAATAACTTCAGCTAATGGTCTTGTTCCTTCCTTTCCAGAAAAGTGAAATAAAAGTGAATCCCAAACATTAAGTGTCTTCATGTATCCTCTCCCTCCTTATCACAGGCTGACTCTGCTCCGCAGTCCTTATCATCTGGAATTTGGGCCCACCCTCTATTTCCCTACTTAATTAGCCTCTTATCTACCTGATGGCTCCAGGTAGATGTAAACAAATGCAGTGTCTCCCAGTTCCATTCCGACCAAACAAACAAAAGCAACCAGAAACCACAGACCCCAGGTTTTCTCCTACCCCATCTGTGTGCCGGGCTTCTTATGAACAGCAGCCTTCTCCGGCCTCCCTTCTCAAACAATGATCAAGAGGCCTCCCTTCTCAAACAATGATCAAGAGGCCTCCCTTCTCAAACAATGATCAAGAGCTGCAGGGACAGACTGGTTCTCTCTTCACTCCAGCCTTTCTTTCCAGGCTTTCCTGCGCAGCGACTGTTTCCGTGCCAGGGGTCACAGGCATTTCCATCCCAGATCCTTCTAGTCCCCATCTCCTCAGCTCCTTTGGTTGTCTCTCCCACAAGCAAAGCATTTCCCAAAGGGAATTAGCTCCCTTCCCCAACCTGGTGCCAACCTCACTGTGCTCCCCACCCCAGTGCTCCCCAACACCATAAATGCTTTCCCCATCCTTATCCCACTCAGTCATTCATGCCAGAAACTTCTGGACCATCCTTGCTACCTCCCCGTCAACAGGGTTAGTTAAACCACCACTATCCTGAACTACAAACTAAATCTCAGCTATCAAATTTAATTCACCACACCATCCCTGGGACACTGTAGGGGCGTGGGGTGGCACTGTTTGCTAAGACGCACTCTCCTACCCTGGGTGGCTGCACATGACTGCACAGGCTGTACCACATGACTGGCTGAGGAACCAAAGCCTTCGGTGCTGCTCTCCATGGGGGTAAAAAGCAAAGAATGGTCTGGGGAGTTTGCACAGTTGCAGTACAATCATTTAAAAACTAAAGAAGCGTTCGTATCAAACCCTTGAGTGGGTATCTACCACCGTAAAATACAAATGGCCCCAAGGCCACTTTTCCTCTTGAGCTCAACACTTTTTTTTCCCCCTACAATTCTATCTCCTAACTTACTCAGTTGCATCTTGGTCACCTTTTGGGTATGTGAACTACTGAACACATTTTACATTGAAGGAAACCTTCCAGGCTTCCCCCAAAGCAAAACTTGGCTGTCTCATTCTCTCGGCACCAGACCAAAGGGTGCATGAATGCAGAGACAAAATGCAGAGACGTTCATTCCACCTCAGTGACAGCTGTAGCCCCAGGGCCAGCAGCGCCTGGCTGGCTCAGTAAACAGCTGTTTGGTGAAGGCCCGAGTGAGCAAGCAGCACAGGTCCCCAGGACCCCAAGGAATGAGGGCTACTGCTTAACGATAGGAACCCGGAGAGTTTCTTGGGAATTTTGTTTTCTTTTTTTCTTTGTTTGTTCATTTTGGGTTTTATTTGAGACAGGGCTTCTCTGTGTATCCCTGACTGTCCTGGAACTCACTTTGTAGACGAAGCGGGCCTTGAACTCTGCTAAAAAGAAAGACATGAGCCATCACTGCCCGGATAAAATTTCTTTATTGGAAGTAAAAGCTATGGATCAGTAATGGAGAAACTCCACGTGGGTTGGGGACAAAGTCTGGGCAGAGGAATGCTGGCTTAGTTGGAGGAGGGCCCTGGGTTTGATCCCACTTGGCACAAAGGGAAAAAAAGAAAGAAAACTCCAGTGTTTGGTGATGGCAGCATTTCACCTGGGTGGAGTCACTCTCTTCCTCTTTGCTATGGACGGAGAGCTCTATGGAGCCAGGTTCCCAGGTGCACAACCTGCGCATCCAATCCCATGGGCCCCTGGCATGTTGGCTTCATACTCTGCTCCTACCACCCTAAAACTCTTACGTTTGAAACCAATAAACTAACTAAATCTCAACCTATACAGCTGGTCCTAGGTTTTATAAATTACTTTGATTTCTGAAGGGCCCAATTACAACAAACTCATGGCTAAAAATGCACTTTTGGGGAGCCGGGTGTGCTTAGGCCTGATAAAGGGTCACATGCTCTTCCTCCCTCTGTTACTGCCTGTGTTTCATGGCGCTCTTTTTCATTAGCTTTTGGTTTCTTAGACTGCAGAAGTGCACAGAATGCTGTTAGCTAAAGACTGGAATCTTTTCTACCATATGGGGCCCCAGGATTGAACTGGGGCAGGTAGGCTTGGCAGCAGGCATCTCTACCTGCTGGGCCATCTCCCTGACTTTATTCACATTGAGTCTCAGCATTAGAATTTTCGCTTGGGTCTTGCTGTGGGTATTGTTTGCTTGTTGAGGAAGGGGCTCTATGTAGACCAGGGTAGCCTTGAACCATTAATCCTTCTATTCCAGCTCTTGAGTACTAGGGTTAAAGGCATGCAGGGAAAATTGGGACTGACACTACAGGCGGTCAGCTTCCTAACAAGATCAGTTCATGCTTCATTGACTTAAAAAAGCTGAAAGAAACATCGAGTATACTAAAAGAAAAAAAATCAAAATTAAATATTCCTTTTTTTAAAGATTTATTTCTTTTCTTTTTTCTTTGGTTTGAGACAGGGTTTCTCAGTAGCTTTGGAGCCTGTCTTGGAACTAGCTCTTGTAGACCAGGCTGGCCTCAAACTCAGATATCTGCCTGCCTCTGCCTCCTGAGTGCTGGGATTAAAGGCATGCGCCACCACCACCCGGCCAAGGTTTATTTATTTTCTAATGTGTATGTGCTTGTGCATGCAGATAACCAAGGAAACCTAAAGAGGGTGTCGACCCCTGGAGCTGGCATTACAGTCAACCGTGAGGGATCCAGCATGGGTTCCGGAAAGTAAATTCTGGTTCTCTGTAAGAGCAGCAAGTGCTCTTAACCTCTCAGCCACCAACTCTATAGCCCCCAGTATTCCTCTCTAGTTTTATATTTCTAATTCCAAGTTTTACAATGGTATTAATACCTGAAATTTCTGTGGCAATAAAATTTGGCAAGGTACACAAGCTGTTCACATGGAATGATAACTCTGGTCTTTGTAATAAAAATATCTTAAAATTCAAGGCATTTTAATTTACTGATAGCTTCTCTTGACAGGAAGTACTTAACCAATATTTCGTTGACAGCTAGAACATTTCATATATTGGCCTACTTTCATTCTCAGTTGGGTGACTTTGCTCCCTCCCTCCCTTGGAAATCCTTGGCAATGTCTGAAGCCCTCAGAGATTATTGTCACTGGATCATGGGAGGGGCCTCTGTCATCCAGTGGGTACAGGTATACTCATCAGAGTCCTATAAAGTACACAAGGATGCCCTACTGAGGGCCTTGGACTTTTCACAGGGTGGGGTGAATGGCTCTTTCTTAGGATTGCCAGGGTGGGGTGGGAGGGGGGGGGGGGGGGAGGGGGGGAGGGGGGGGGAGGGGAGGGAACGGGAATTAGGATTGGTATTTTTTTAAGTAATAAAAAAAAAACAATAAACAAAGAAAAAAAAAAAAAGCAAGGATTCCCCTACCACAGAAGCCATCTGGCTGAGGGCTAGGCTCAGATGGCTAGAGTACTTGCCTGCCAGGAATAAAGCTGGGTTTGGTCCCCAGCACTGCTTAGGGTGCTTGGTGGAGCTGGCCTCTAATTCTAGCTCCTGGGCAGGATTAGAAGTTCAAGGTCATTTTCTGCTCCACAGTCAAATGAAATCTCTCTGGCCAAAAATGTCAACAGGGTTATAAACACAGAGGACATTTGTCTCTGAAGGAACCCTGACAGCATCAGGCCGCACCTCTGGTGTCAAAGCTAGAACATACAGTCTCCACAAGAACATACACCTGATTGGCAACAGTTGTCACCTGGGAGCATCCTTCCTGGCAGAGTTGCGTCTCTGACATCCTCATTAATAAATATGAATATTAAAAAAAATGGCAGGGACCCTTAGCTGTTCCCATAAACCACGACATTACTCAGCGCAGCTCAAATACTACAAACTTCATAGCCAACAGCATTTGAGCTGGGCGTGCTGCTCGCTGCACACACGCACGCAGACGCCTGGAATCCCAGCACTCCGGAGGTCGTTCCAGACTTTGAGGCCAGCCTGGGCTATACACAGTAAGACCCTGTCCAAACAAACAAACAAACAGAAAAGAGCATCTTGCCTTCAGAAAAGACAGTTTCCAACAGTATTGTTTCCACACCTAATTTCCTAATTGGCCGTTTCTAAGAAAGCAAGGTTTTCCCAAAATACCATCTTTAAAGCCTGAAAAATAAAGGAAGGGGGAGTGGGAGGGAGGGAGAAGCAGAAATACCTGTAGTTTCCCACCCTCCCAGAACTGAAACCTGCTCCCAGTCCTCCAGCCGGGTGGGGGTGGGACTGTCTGTGACCACCTAAGTTACTAACAGGTAATTTACGCTGATCTTTAAAAACCATTTACTCCTCCTCTTCCCTTCTAGAAGACAAACCTGCCTTTCAGGACAGCTCTAAATGGGGGCAGCAGGCCAGAGGAAGAAACCATATTGCTCCCCAACTACTCACCAAATTCAGGTCACAGCCCCACCCATCTGCCTTCTCAAGTCAATGCACCAGTGCTCTGTCTGAACATTGTATCTCCTCCTAATTTGCCTCTGGTTCCATTAGTAACAAAACAGCTCTCTTCTGGGGTGAAAAGGCAGGGTAAAGAATGCTCATCAATCTGAGACAGTTTTTGCAGAACCAAGCTCTGATCTAGAGGCGACTCCTTTACAGTGGAACTTAGGAAGACACTTGACGGGCACGTGGCGGGGCGCGCGCGGAGGGGGGGCACTTTTTATTCAGCATTGAAAGATCTGAGACTGGGGAAAGCTGTGAGCAGAGGTGAGCTTCTTAAGCGCTGGTCTTTAACTTTGGTAGGCAGAGGCAGGCAAATCTCTTTGAGTTCGAAGCCATCAAAAAAGGAAAGAAGGAAGGAAGGAAAGAAGGAAGGAAGGAAGAAAAGGAAGGAAGGAAAAGAAAGAACACATAATCCTCCAAGAAAGAAAGAAAGGAAGGAAGGAAGGAAGGAAGGAAGGAAGGAAGGAAGGAAAGAAAAAGAAGAAAATGAACACATAATAAACCCCCCAAAAATAAAAACAAAGAAACTACGGAACTAACGTGTCTAAGAATTACCTATTTTCCTAACAGACCCGCAGCCCGAAGAACAACGCAAAAAGAAGAGCAGAGACTGCCAGAACCCTAGACGAGCCGGCAGGCATTCTCTGCCCCATCTCAGGCTTCTCGGTCGGGGCTCTAACAGAGGTCACAATGCCTCTTTGCTGCGGTTTTAAGAAGTTTAAGTCCCTGGCGCCTAAGACACCGCTGTTGTAACTATTCGCTTCTTACCTTCCACGCCTGCAGCCAACCCCGATTTCTAAGACCCCACTCCTTACACGGGTCCGGGAAAAAGGTCAAAAAGTGACTTCCAGATGCCACAGTGTAAAGGCTTCCCACCAACGGACCGAAAGGAGGGTGGGAAGAGGACGCCTGCTCCATCCCAGCCCGGGGCACCCGGACCGACCAAGCGCCCTCTCTCCCGGTATCAGCTCCACTCCCTCCCCCGGGAGAGCGGTCCAGCCCGGGTAACTCCCGCTTGGTCCAGATCTGCCCGGCTACACGGCCACTGGCCGGGGCTAGGTTACCTGGAGCCGGTGCCTGCTCGGCCAACGAAGCTCGGCTGAATCGGCTCGCAAAGCGGATCCTGGCGCGCTCAGCCCGCGGTGCTCCGAACCTCGAGGCCGGCGCCACGCCCTCGGGCCCGCCCTCGAGACCACGCCCCCGAGCCCACCCTTGAGACCACGCCCCTGGTCCCGCTTCTCCCACCTGCGGTCCTGGCTCGAGGTAAGGGCGCCCTCTGGGCGCTACAGTGGTTCCGGAAGATGGCTAGGACCCAAACTTCCTCTGGCTTCCTAGAATTTCTTGCTTTACTGGGCCAAGTAGGACCAGGTACCTGAAAGGGATCTTTTAAGTACTTTTATGTCTGCTTCCTCTGCCGCAGGAACTGTGCCGACTGGTGTCATGTCTGATTTTAAAAATAATAAAAAAAAAAAAGGTTCAAATTTGCCAACAAGTTGGTTTATGGTGCATAAAGTTCAGAGATGCTCATACCTTATCATTTTCTGGATAAACCTTGAAGCACATTTTGCATCAGAAACATAGACGGACATGTTTGCGTCACCATAATGTCACAATTTATTGAATAACCAATAAATTCACCAGCAAGGTCAGTTCTTTTCGGATGCAACGTGCCAAGTAATCGTGATTTTCCTTGAAAGCAGCACCCTCAAGAGTAGTATTAACTCTCACTTCACATGCTATACTTTACACAATAAAACACAAATATGCAGGTTACAGAAACTGAGAGTTTGCAAGCAGTGGGCCATAGGTGGGCCCTTGTATCAGGTGAACACGTCTGGTATCCCTCAAGGGTAGGTCGTCATTATCCATGGGAGTGTGGAGAGCAAGGCTGGGTTGGCTTGGAAGCACCAGTCTGTGCAGTTCACCCTCTTGGGCCGTAGATGTGAAGAGTTTATACATATATCCTGAGGACTGCCTTCTACAATGTCACACAAGTTGAATGGGAACCAACAATGGCTACTGAGTGAGACAAGAGCACACCAGTTCATGTCAACTGCAGCCCCCTGTGTCCTTTCTGCTAAGCCTTTCCTTTTCTATGCTGGGGGCTAGTGCTTGGAGGATCCCTCTGTTTGCTTTCTCCCTGCTCCCTGGACCAGCCCTTCCCTGAAGCCTTACTGGGATAAAGCAACGCCAGCCCTGGCCACCTGCAGAAACAATGACCTAGGTGTTAATGATACCATCCTTAATCTTCAGGAAGGACAATCTTGCCCCTTTCCCTAAGAGGTTTCCCCTCCAGTGACAGTCTTACAATCTCTTGCTTTAATTTTATGCATAAGAGGTAATGCCATTGTGCATCATTTAAAAGTTTTATTCTATTATTATTTTATTCCTATGGATGGTTTGCCTGCCGGTATGTGTAGGCACTATAGGCATGCAGTGTCCTCTGAGGCTAGAAGAGGGCATCGATGCTCTCAAATTGAAGCTACAGTTGGTAGTGAGTGGCCATGAGGGTTGTGGGAATTGAACTGAGATCCTCTGGAAGAGCAGCCACCTCTCCAGCTCCTGTTACAAGGCATTATGTGCCCAGGTCTAGAACGGAAAGAGGACATGAAAAGCAACCGCAATTTTTTTTTCTCCATCTATCCCTAATCCACTTGTCCTTTTTCTAGGGAACAAAGGGACAAGGTAATATTTTTTCTTTTTCTTTTTAAATATTTATTTGCATTTTATGCGCATGGATGTTTGACCTGCGTGGATGTCTGTGTGGAAGTGTCGGATCCCCTCAAACTGGAGTTAGAGACAGTTGTGAGCGGTTATGTGGATGCTGGGAATTGAACCCTGGTCCTCTGGAACAGCAGCCAGGGCTCCTAACCGTTGAGGCATCTCTCTAGCCCAATGTTTTTAAATTCCTTTGATAAAGTCATTGTAACAGTAAAAGCACCATGAAGTCTTATAATAATGCATTATAGAATGTCGCAATGTGATGCTTGAAACTAAGTCTGTCACTTGTCTTCATGAGAATAAACTGTTCTCCATCGTCAGTGAACTGGCTGGCTCTTCCTAGGTTTACCTCAGGTAGTTTCTTTTTTTTCTGTTTTGTTTCACTGTCTGTCTGTTTGGCTTGGGTTTGGGCTCTATAGTGGAACCCAGGGATTCACACATGTGAAGCAAATGCTCTGGAAACTGAGCTGCCCCACCAGCCCCCTGACCATCTAACTTTAATGTGTATTGTCAGCTTTTAGACTAAGCCTTGTGTGCGGCTGCAGGTACTGGCTGCTCTTGCAGAGGATTCAGAGTTGGTTTCCAGCGCCCACATGAAAGCGCATAATCACCTGAAACTCCAGTTTCGGGGGTGCTAGTACCCTCTTCTGGCCTCCATGGGCACCAGACGAACAGGGTGCACATAGATACATGCGGGCAAATACTCATAAAAAAATGAATCATTAAAAATAAAAAAAAAGGAAGAGTAAGCTTTGTTTTCCAGTTGGATGTAGTACAACACGCATGGAATCGTTTGCCTTTAAATGCGGCCGTAACACGTGTACACCGGACTGTGCTAGTGTTTCCGGTTTGGAGAAGTGGGATGTATGAATCAGGACCTGGTCGGAAAACAGAAATCAAAGTTGTTTGTTTTTCCAGAATTCAAGGAATTGCTGGAAGAGCTAGAGAGTTGGAAAGGGACAACGGAAACACTGCTGAGGCAAAGGGACTTAACTGCAGGAAGCAGCTGCCACTCAGCTAGGTACAGGGAAACCCTGGGAGTCAGGGGTTCAGACCCCTGAGGAGGGCGTGATCTCACACTGGGGCCTTATTTCTGAAGGTCAGCCTTGGGGCTGGGTACAGAGGTGGATTAAATCCTACAGATCAGGATAAGTCCCTGCAGCCGGGAAGACACATAACCGGCTAGCACCATGAGGAAGAGCAAGCAAATAGGGTGGATTGCTTTTGCTCCTGCAGCCTTCCATCTGGGAAAACCTTCTAGAAAACACGGTTTACTGAGTCTAGCCCAGTGCAGAAGGGTGAGCTTCCAAGCCATTTTAAGAAGCATCAGAAACCAACTCCCTATCACAAACTCCAGCTGTCCTAATATTGGTGCAAAGGGTGTCTAATAGACACAACTGTTGTACTAAATACAGCATCAGTGATATATTTGTAAATGATTGAAACAATACTTTAAACATATATATTAATTTTATGTGTATGAGTGTTTTTGCCTGTAATCTGTGTACCATGCGAGTTACTCAGTGCCCACAAAGGCCAGAAAAAGTCATCAAATCCCCCAGGGACTGGAGTGACAAACAGTCGTGAGCACCTATGTGGGTGCTGGGAATCAAACAGGGGTCCCCTGGTGTTGTATAGTAAAACTTTTCCTGGCAAGATGCAGCTCACCCCATAAAGGGAGCCCATTACAGATCAAAGTACAGACACCACCAAAGTCCAACTTGGAGAGCCAATGAGTTTTATTGGGGTAACTTACAGAAATATGGGTGAGGGTTTATTTACAGTAGCAGAAATGACTCAAAGTCAGATGCACCACCAAAGGCCCACCCAGCATGGTGACAGCCCACAGAAGCTGGGAAGCTGGAGGACACTATGGAGCCTGCAGGCAGCTCAACAGGCTGGAGAGGGTCCTTTTCAGATGCCTCAGTTGGTCTAAACCTCTTCCAGGCAGCTGGTCCGTTCTCAAGAATCTTTGCAGCTCAGCTTCTTCGTTTGAGAGGAACCTTCAACTTTTATCGCTTACTCTCGCAGGGGCTTTGTGAATCTGGTCAGTTTCAGAGACTTCCTGAAGCAGTTTTGAGTTGCGTTGTTGGGATCTGGGATCACACAACGACGGGGACAGACCACCAAAGTTTATTAAACCAGAAGCAAACTTTATTTCAGAAAAAGGAAAAAAAAAATCACCATGGGGCTCACAAAGCTTATCAGCTATGGCTATGACCATAGCCAGAGATTGGGCTTCTGTAGCTGCTGCCATTGGGGGCTGGTTTTGGCCTCCTCTTTTTTTTTTTTTTTTTTTTTTCTTAAAATATTTATTTATTTATTATGTATACAATATTCTGTATGTATGTCTGCAGGCCAGAAGAGGGCACCAGACCTCATTCCAGATGGTTGTGAGCCACCATGTGGTTGCCGGGAATTGAACTCAGGACCTTTGGAAGAGCAGCCGGTGCTCTTAACCACTGAGCCATCTCTCCAGCCCTTTGGCCTCCTCTTATGGTGAAATCAAGCACCAGGTGTGGCTGGAAGAACTTTTACAACCTTGAGGTCAGGCTTAAAGTCATATTGCATTTAAGTTTTACAACTTACGGTTATAGACGTTAGGATATTTGTGAATGCCTGCGGCTGACACAGCCACTTTTCACTGTCTAGGGTCACTTGGGGGACAATTAAAATTTAAGGGAATATAAGCAGAGAGTCCCATAGAGGCAATAGTTAGAAGCTAACCTTTGTCCCCAGTACCCGCCTACCTAGAAAGCTGGGAGGCAGGAGACAATTGTTAAAAGTTTACTTCTGTAGGCAGTGGCTGCCAGGATGTCTGCTCTCAAGGCAGAGAGTGTTTGTTAAGGGTTAACAGTAACCGACAGTTTTCTTTCTTCCTTTCTTTTGCTCCCAAAATGTATTTGGGCTCACAACTTTATATTTCTATGTTCCTGGACCAGACACTTTATCGCTGTATCCTTCTCCTGGACTCTTTAGTGCGCCTTCCTGCTTAGGAGCTTCCCTGCGGGATGGACAGTTCCACTCTCAGAGGAAACCAACTATTGCACAGCGGCTAGACGGACGGTGCCCTCAACTGCTGAGCCATCTCTCCGCCCCAGTAAGAGCTTTTATAAACATCACAGGAGAACACTGTGGTATATGCATTGCACCAAATTAGAGGGCGTCCTCGGGAAGCTTTGTCGGAGACACAGGAGGACATCTTTGCCCCTTCTTTCCTCCATGTCATAGTTTATTAAAAGGACATGAACGCAACAAACTAAGTCAGCTTCATTAGCTTCAATCCTCTACCCATTTATTTCTGATTTCCCTCGGTGTCCACAGCCATCAGCGACCACAACTTGTTTTATTTCGAGCTTAGTTACTGACGTTGCCAATGCTGTGTGTGTGGAGATGTAGCTCCTCCTTGTACCCCCTTCGTTTCTAACTTCTGACCCAGAGGAAGAATGCATAGCAAGGGGAAAAAAAAAAAAAGCAGGGCACGCAAGTAATCCAAGGTTCTCTTCAGCAAGTGAGAAAGCTAGCACTTCCTCCAGAGAGAAGAGGATGGGCATCCAGGAATGGGTAACGGAGTGCAATAGCGAAGGGCTGCCCCGCATGGGGCCTTGTGACTCCTGGTCAACTGTATCTCCTCCCCTAGATGACCCTTGGGGCAGCCTGCAATGCGGTTTCCTTCCTGGAGAAAGCAAAAGCTTTCTGAGAAGCTGCCCTTACCCATTATTCAGTCCATTATAATTATATGCATTAAAGGCGACAGTGTGTTTAAATGTGCAACTTCCCATAAAGTTGAGAAACACTAGCAAAAGGAGTAGCAGTGCCTTGCAAACTTCTTGGGGCTGGAGGTTGGGGGTGGGGTGTTCCTTGATGGTTTGAGCTTACCAAGACCAAAACCAACTTCGTTTTTCTCTCAGAGCCCTGTCTTTCTTCCTCTTTTCTGGGTCAGCTCCTAGCCAGCTGCAAGCCCGAATCTTTACCTCCCTCAGTGTTCCCAACTTTGCTGTTTTAACCGTAGCATCCATTTTAAACCTAGCATTTGTTTTAAAGTTTTAGTTTTCTGCTTTTCACAAGATCACACAGTTTTGTGTCGCTAAGGCATGAGAGAGGCTGCGTTGAAGGCGGAGGCAGAGGGCCGGTAGAGATGCGAGGGGATCATTTAATTTTTGCAAACCGGGGCTCAGGCCTGGAGTTATCCAGTGCATGCAGATCCGGGGGCAGCAGTCTTTGTGTGGCAGCCTGAGCAGGTCATGCAGGAGAAACCATGCTTTAACTGGAGTCCTGGGATGGACCTAGTTTTCTTGCCGTGGCAGTTTTCCTGAATAAAGTTCACAAGTGACCAGGTGGTGTCGGTGTGTTTGCTGTGTCTCAGTTTTGGGGGGCTCCTTTTACAGTGAGGGACAGATCTGGTGTGATTGAGAAGCATTTCTGTCTGAGGCTTCTGATATGAATCGACATATTCTTGTGTGTAATTATTTATCGGCCCAGGTAAATTATTTGTCAGATTGTGACTCAGGGTTCAGATGGCAGTTGGGTACTTGTATAAACAAGACGTAGTCATTCTACCTTGGCATCGATGGTCACAATCGAACAACCTAAGTCAAAACTGCTGCTGGTGAAAGTAACTCAAGGTTCTGCCCAAGCTGACAGCTACTGGTCTAGGGCAGCTCAGAGCTTCCTCAGAAGCAATGTGACCCATGCATGCCCCCCTGAAAGTGGTGACGTTTAAAGAAATCACCTCAGGCAGAGATTCCTGGTCCTTAAGTGACTTAGGGAAGACCCATCAGTAACCCATTGCTTACTGATGACGCTGCCTCACACAAACCTTCAATTCTTATCCTCAAAAGTGGTGAACTGGTTCTCATACCCCTACTCACGGAACTGGTCAAAATGCTTTACTGGATGAGACTTCAGTCTGAGCTCTCTTCCAAGCCTTTGACTGTTTTGCCTGCCAGGAAAAACCTCTTCTTAGCCACTGTCTGGTCATACCTCCAGTTCAAGCCACTCCCTGGGACTGATCCTTCCCAGCTTTGTTCAAAGGAACAGAGAAGAAGAAAGAAAGAAGAGAGAGGTTTTCAGAGGCTTTGTTTGCTTGTTGTTCTCTGGTTGGTTGGTTTGTTTAGTTTTTTTGAGACAGGGTTTCTCTGTTCTCTGTGTATCCTGTGTGTCCTGGAACTTGCTCTGTGGACCAGGGTGGCCTTGAACTCACAGAGACCCACCTGTCTCTGCCTCCTGAGTGCTAGGATTAAGTGAACACGCTACCATCTCCTGGCTAAGAGTTTTTAACTCTTTAAAAAAAAAAAAAACTCTTTTGTCGTCAATCTTACAAAACACTTCAGATCCTACAGTTGAAGCGCCCCCCTCCCCATTAGATAAGCAAGCACCTGCTCCACCAGGTCTTAACTGCCTTGCATTTCCTTGATCTGTCTGAAGTCCTTCCCAGCCCCTCCACGCCTCTGCTACCACTCCCAAGCTTTCCAAATCACAGCCCCTGATCACAAGCTCCCTGGGAAGTTAACCATGCTGTTCTAGTTTCATTTCTGAAATGAAACTGGAAAGCAACTTAGGGGGAGGAACCTTATGTGGTCAGGTTGCAGCCATCCGTCATTGAGGGAAGTTCAGGGCGAGAATTCAAACTAGTCCCAAATCACATCCATAGTAGAGAGAAAAGGATGTGAAAATTTGATAGAAACTATTATGAGAATATAAATGTGTCAAATATAATGAATAACTATGCTTATGGGCTTTGTATGAACAGTAATTACATCTTGAAACACATCAACTTGAAGATATCTAAGGTCACTAGCTATCTTAAAATCCTTAGGCGTGTGGAAGCATTGCTCAAAGGGATAGTACTTACTCTAGCATCCATTACACGAAAAAGAAGCAGTAATAAAAAACAGACAGACAAAAAAACCCTGGACTTATACACAATCAATTTAATTAATGGATACTCTTTAATGACATGGAATCTTTCTAGGTCTGGTAGAACAGCAGAGTGTAACTCTGTGTCTAAAGGAATAGAGAGAGCACACATCACTTCGATCTGCTAATAATGTGTTCACTGTTTACAGGTAGAAAAGGTGTGCTCTACGGAGACGTAAGGTTTCAGAAACCACGAGTCACGCCCTGGTAGCTCACGCCTCTGATGCCCAGCACTTTAGAAGATGAGGCAGGAGGGGTCAGTTTGAGAGGGGTCAGCCTGTGCTACATACATAGCCTGTGCTAAACTGCAAGATCCTGAATAAACAACAAACAGAAGAACAGAATCATGAGCTGTTCTCAGGCTTAACTGGGCGCCGTGAGCCTGCTGGAGTAGACCATTTTTTCTTCTTTTTAGGGCTTGACTATCACAGCCTTTCTGCTGCCAGTCACGGCATCCAGGTGCTGCATCCTCCATGACTACAGCTCCTGCAGATGGAGTAGAACATTTTATAAGCACCTACGTGGTATAGTTTGCTTCTGCTGTTTGCAATTGCTGGAGCCAAAACCACCTCCAATCACATGGCTCCTGCAACAGGGATTTATTTTTTCTCAGCTCCTTCGGTTGTTGCTTTCGCTGAGGATGGAATTCGGTAACTTGTGCAAGCAGGCCTGCTGAGCACTCTACAGCCGAGGCAAATTCCCAGAGTTGTTTTTTTTTTTTTTTTTTTTTTCTCTGAGACAGGGTTTCTGTAGCCAAGTTGGTCAGGGACTTCCTAAGCAAGTTTTAAAACCGATCTCCAACCCGGAAATGCTGGGATTCCAGTGCCTAGCCCGCTCTTGGTTTCCTCAGAATTCTTGAGGCTAAAAGTCCCCGATCAAGGTGTCAGAAGTGTATGTTTCTTATTAGGCATTTCTCATTGCTTTGCATATACAAAAACTAATGTTCTAATGTTTCTTACTGCTTTCTTTTTTGTTGTTGTTGTTTAAATATCTATCTATCTATCTATCTATCTATCTATCTATCTATCTATCTATCTATTTATTTATTATGTATACAATATTCTGTCTGTGTGTATGTCTGCAGGCCAGAAGAGGGCACCAGACATCATTACAGATGGTTGTGAGCCATCATGTGGTTGCTGGGAATTGAACTCAGAACCTTCGGAAGAGCAGGCAATGCTCTTAACCACTGAGCCATCTCTCCAGCCCCCTGCTTTCTTGTTTGTTAGTTATTTCTTTTGACGGGTCCCCTTGCCCATATCCCAGGCTGTCTTTGATCTCACCGTGTAGCCCAAGTTGGCTTAAAGCCTGCCGTGTCCTGACCTCAGCTTCCTGAGTGCTGGGATTACAGGTGTGTGTTACCTTTTCTGGGCCTTAGAGTTTTTCTATTGCTGCGTCTTGTCTTAATTATTCATACATTTAGGCCGCCCACCCTCAACAGAGGTTCAAATCATTTGCAGGAAGAACACCAGAAGGGGTCCTTGGGAGACTACGAGATCCTAACTTGCACCCGGCGGGCCTCCGAGATGTTGGACAGAAAGGAGGAAAGAACAAGAGAAGTCACAGGACAGGTCACCACTCTTGCAGGAGGAAGCTCCCGGTCCAACCACTCTCTGTTAGATTCTGCTGGAGATTGACAGGAAGAGAACTTTGTGACCACTGGAGTTGGAATGTTGCAGATCCAGGTCCAAAGTACCCTAGGCTATGAGTTCCCTTATTAATCACGCACTGTCCACCTCTGTGTCTGACCCAGCATCTCAACTACCACACACACACACACACACACACACACACACACACACACTTCAGAATTCTTTAACAGGTCACTAGTTCCATCAGCCCCCACACTAAGAGCGTCACTAGGTAGCTCTGAGACCTGTAGCATGAATTTCCATTTGCTGTAGCCGGACTCTGTGGTAGTTCCTCCAACATGCTTTGATTTATGACTTTCCTTTGTTCTGTAACTATAAAGACATAATGAAACAGTCTCTATCTTTTTTTTTTTTTTTTTTTTTTTGGTTTTCTGAGACAGGTTTTCTTTGGAGCCTGTCCTGGAATTAGCTCCAGTAGACCAGGCTGGCCTTGAACTCACAGAGATCCACCTGCTTCTGCCTCCTGAGTGCTGGGATTAAAGGCGTGCACCACCAGTGCCCAGGAATCAGTCTCTAATCTTGAATCAGTATTTGGGTTTATCTTTCCTACTGCAGTCGTATCAACGGCCCTGACGAAAGGACTTCTTCCTGAGACTTTGTCTCACTGTGCAGCCTTGGTTGGCCTGGAACTCACTAGGTAGACCTTGAACTTAAGATATCTGCCTGCTTCTCATTAAAGACACGGGCCTGACCTATTTTGGGGGATTCTTACATTCTACATCTGGTGTGCTTAATGGAGAAAATACACGCTGCTCCATTACCATCATTTGGAGGAAGCAGAAAGGGCTTCCTTTTGCTATCACTTGAGGTTTCCTAGTTGGGCTGCAAGCCCCTCCTGGCCCCAGAAAGGGCTCAGCTTCACAAAGAGAAGTTGATGCTTTGGCTTAAGGTAGAAAGAGGAAGCATAGACTTTTCTTTGTTATTTCTTATTTGCTTCCAGTTCAAACTGCCCTGCTGCCCAAGAGGTGGTGTTTTGGAGGTAGCACACTCAGATCTTTTACGCATTGTTATTATTTTACTGTTATTTGTTATTGTCATTGTTGTTTCTGTTTGTTTTTCAAGACAGGGTCTCTCTGTACCTTTGGAGCCTGTCCTGTAATTCACGCTATAGATCAGGCTGGCCTCGAACTCACAGAGATCCACCTGTGTGTGCTGGAATTAAAGGCATGTACCACCACTGCCCAGCTGTTGTTGGCTTTTGAGGCAGTCCTGGAACTCGCTCTGTAGACCAAGCTGACCTCAAACTCAGAGACCTGCCTGCGTCAAGTCTCTGCCTCTATTGGGATTAAAGGCATGAGGCATGACTGACCACTGTCTTTCACATTTTTAAAAAAGATATTTTCAGCCGGGCGGTGGTGGCGCACGCCTTTAATCCCAGCACTTAGGAGGCAGAGGCAGGCGGATCTCTGTGAGTTCGAGACCAGCCTGGTCTACAAGAGCTAGTTCCAGGACAGGCTCCAAAACCACAGAGAAACCCTGTCTCGAAAAACTAAAAAAAAAAAAAAAAAGATATTTTCATTTGGAAAACACCAAATTAACAAATAATCCATAGCTAATTTTGTTATATTCCTCCCCCCAAAAATCAAATGTTTGGCAATGAGAAGATGTCCATGAGGTTCTTCCCCAGCGATGATGAACTACACTCACCACTCAAGATGAACGAGATGTCTATGCCTACAGTGGACCATTTTAGTGAGAAACCAGTTAGCGTATAGATGTGGACAAATCTCTTAGAATTTATGTTGAGGCTGAGACAAAAGCTGATGTTCTGAGTTTATTGTTTTTTTGTGGAGAGGGCAGGTGGAGCTAAACTCAGATTGGATTTGAATTGAACTCACAATCTTCCTGTGTTGGCCTCCTGAGTGCTGGGATTACAGGTGTTTGACACAGCTATCCCTCTTCTGACCTTCGTAGGTACCAGGCACCTGCCACTTAGCATTCTTCAGACACCTACATCACAACTACCTGTAACTCCATCCAGTGTCCTTCTCTTACCCCCAGTCCCTGAGGGCACACACACACACACACACACTAAAAATAAAACCTTTTTTAAAAAGATCAGAAGAGCCATACAGGCTCACTGGTATTTTAAAAATAAGAATTCTGGACAGGTGGTGGTGGTACATGTCTTTAATCTCAGCACCGGGAGGCAGAGGCCGGCAGATCTTGGTGAGTTCAAGACCAGCCCCATCTACAGATTGAATTTCAGGACAGTCAGGGTAACACAGAGAAACTCTGTCTCGAACAAATTGATCCAGCTATAGTAATTGTTTAAAAAGTGTCTAAACTGGGGGCTGGAGAGATGGTTTAGCGGTTAAGAGCATTGGTTGTTCTTCCTAAAGGTCCTGAGTTCAGTTCCCAGAAACCCAATTGTGGCTCACAACCCTCCATATGAGGTCTGGTGCCCTCTTCTGGCCCGCAGGCATACATGCAGACAGAACACTGTATACATAATAAATAAATAAATCTGTTTTTTTTTTTTTTTTTTTTTTTTTTAGTGACCAAACTGGAGCGTGAAGTGTGGTAAGGGCGCCCTCTGCTGGTATCAGGCTCACCAACTACACACTCTGATCAAGCAATCTGAAGATCAGATACTAGAAGTAAATGTTGAAATTTTACTAGATAGTACTATCTACCTAGTAGAAATGGTTTTGCTTTGTGTCCTGGCTAGTTTTTATGTCAACTAGACACAAGCTAGAGTCATTGGAGAGGATGGAGTCTCAACTGAGAAAAAGGCAGCTATAAAATCCTGCTGTAAGCAAGACTGTAGGGTGTTTCCTTTTCCTTTTCTTTTTAATTTATTCTTCTCTTATATATTATGTACCAACCACAGTTTTCCCTCCCTTCTCTCCTCCCAACCCCTCCCTTTCACCTCCCCGTCCCCCTAGATTCATTCAGGGATAGCAACCAAATATGGTTTATAAAGTTGCAAAAAGACTAGGTACAAATCTTCTTATCAAGGCTGGATGAGGCAACCCAGGAGGAGGAAAAGGGTCCCAAAAGCAGGAAAAAGAGTCAGAGACAGCATGTAGGCATTTTCTTACTTGGTGATTGATATGGGAGGGCCCAGTTCCTTGTTGGTGGTAAGCTGGTGGTCTTGGGTTCTGTAAGAAAGCAGGCTGAGCAAGCCATGGGGAACAAGCCATTAGGCCACACTCCTTGCCCAGTGGGTAAGAGCACTGACTGCTCTTCCAGAGGACCAGGGTTCAATTCCCACATGGCAGCTCACAACTCAAAGTAACTACAGTTCCAAGGGATCTGGCGCCCTACACAGACATATATGCAGCAAAACACTACATAAAAAAATAAATAAATATTTTTTTGTTTGTTTGTTTTGATTTTTTGAGAAAGGGTTTCTCTGTAGCTTTTGGCCTGTCCTGGAACTAGCTCTTGTAGATAGACCAGGCTGGCCTCAAACTCGATTAAAGGCATGTGCCACCACAGCCCAGCCCAAAAAATAAATAAATCCTGAAAAAAAAAAAAAGAATTAAACCTCCAAGAACCTTGCTCATGGCTAGGTTCAGCCTCCATCTCTTCCAGGCAGGCGAGCTTCCTGGGCCCTGTTGGATTCCATCAGATTCTTCAAAACCTCTTCTGCTGGCTGTGTCAGCTTTGTCCTGGATAATCACTGGAGGTAGATTTTATCTTATTTTTGTTTTTCAAGGCAGTCCTTCATTATGCAGCTCTGGCTGTCTTGGAACTTTCCTATTCACAGACATCTGCCTGCCTCTGCCTCCCAAATTCTGGGATTAAAGGCATGAACCACTAAGCCTAACTTGGCGTCCATTTTAAACTTCCAAAATCTTGGGCTTCCTGGTATATTTGTGTCTCCCACATAGAAGTTGTACCCTTGGGGCCATTGAAATGACTCTGATGGTCAAAGCGCTTTCTTTCTTCTGGTACGCTGGAAATGTATTGTTATTTGTGGTTAATAAATCAAGCTGGTTATGACATTGCCCCCCCCCCACCTGTGGCGCCATTCACCAATACAAAAGGCTTTAAACCAGACAGACTGAGGCGGAAGGCAGAGAGCAGAGCCAAGAACACTCTCCTCGCCAGCCTCCTCCAGTCCCGCCTCCGCCTCGCCTTCTGTAAGTGCTTTCCTCTTGGGGAAACTGTCAGAGCAGTGCAGTCTGGGGGGTAAGCTGGCCTCTCAACCTTTTAAGAGCAAGCAACTCGCCGGGCAGTGGTGGCGCACACCTTTAATCCAGCACTTGGGTTGCAGAGGCAGGCAGATCTCTGTGAGTTCAAGGCCAGCGTGGTCTACAAGAGCTAGTTCCAGGCCAGCCTCCAAAGTTACAGAGAAACCCTGTCTCAAAAAACAAACAAACAAACAAACAAACAAACAAAAAACAAACAAAAAAAGGCAAAGTAAGCAACTCATACAAATTATGGAATTTGCCTATTTCCATTGATTTTATTTGTCTGAACTCATCTGAGATTATTTGAACATTATAATTTCAGATAACTGTACAAGAGAACACAATGACCTAAGAGAATACTGAACCAAAGGCAGCCACATATATCACTGACCCAAAAGCTATATTTTGATTGGTCCAAAGGAATGTATCTCCCCAACAGTAGAAGAGTTAGGCAAATAGGACTTCTTTGGGGGAAGGGAGAAAGAGACTATAAGGATAGCCAGACTTACTCAAAACTGTTAAAACGGCTCTTTGTTTTCCACCAGACTGCCACTACTATATGCATAGAATCTTCACAGAATCGTGGTTACCAGTATTGCTTAGTTCAGACTGGCCCAATCCTGAATAGAGTCTGTCTCACCCCTCCCCCACTCTGAGGCTATGAGCCGCACGACCTGACAGTCAGCTATTTCTTAATAGAACTAGGCAAACCCTTCAGAAACAAGCGGCTCACTAATCCTTTTAAATCCCGGCATTGCCTATGAATGGGAAAGCTGATAAACCCCAAATATAGCTCTCCTTCTACAGGGCAACTAAAACGGAAACGCCAACACTTTCAGTGAAAGCAGCGTTTCCGTAGCCACCTACGGGGAGCAGAAAGCCCCGGCAAATGCACCGGAGTGTGCAATAGCGCTCCTTCAGTCTGCACAAAATAAGGTACTCTATATCCTTTCTGTACGTGTTGAGATGTCGTTACATCCTATTGTCTGTACAATTACGTGTCCCTAAAGCGATAACCAGAGTCAGTTTTCTTTATTGTCCACACACCTGACTAAATGGCACTTCTGCTGAGAGATGTTTGTCAAAGATGCTGTAAGATTCTGCACAATTAGGAGCCCTTATTTTACGTTTCTGATTACCGGAATTTTGCTTGGGTAACCTAAAAGTGTGCACTAGTTTGTACTGAGTACACATAAGCAGCATTGTCAGTAGTAAAAACCCTACAGCATCATTAGCAAAAGTACACGCCAAAGTCACAATAAGCAACACTGGACCACAAATCATGAAGCACAAACGATCTGTTTTTTAATGCCTTTATTCTACATAAAATACTACCGCGGGTTATGTTTAAAAAGCAACTTAGTTGGACAGACGCAGGACACAAATTTGTTCGCCCAATTAGAAAAGGTGATATTTAAAAAAAATGACGACCGTGAATAAATACCAAGTGTTTGATGTATGCAGCAGCCTTAACTGAAAACATGGATTCCCACTGCTCCAAAGATACAGACACCTGCATATCCAACCACACTCCATCTCAGAGCGTCCTGTTGGTTTCCTTTCTAACAGCTCAGAAATCCAACGAAACAAAGCAGGTTATTTTAAAGATTTAAGAGGCGTTATCAAAAATAAATTACATTTTCTTCAGGATACAGAAATGCCGCTACGATGGCTGGGAGCCCAGTAACCTTTCCCTATCAGAGCTTGCAAGGTTGCTTCGTGGTTCGCAAATCACTTCCGCACCCTGCAGCTGAGGATTCATCCCAGCAAGAGCCTGCAGCATTTGCAGGACAAACTGCTGGTGGTCTGGCTCAGTGGCGCCCCCTGTGGGATTTGTGTTTTTATTAGGCGCCGTGCTAGGTGCAGTTGCTACCTGAAGAGCCCTCCAGAATTTCAAAGCTCTTACTTACAAGGCTGACAACCTGGGTTTGATCCTGAGACCCACGCGCTAGAGAGAATGAACTATGCAATTTGTCCTCAGACCTCTGCCACTGTGGCCTGCATGCCCACATGCATGTCTGCATCTACTTGCCTGCACAAAACAAATCAGTGTAATTTTTCAAAACAGAAGCTGTGAAGTTTACACTCTGAGCAACAATGTTAGGATCCTCACTTTGCACTAGCAAAGTTTTGTTTTGATGCCGGGGATTAAACCCTGGCCTTCCAGACCACTTGGCAAGCACCCTGCTGCTGGCCCACACGCTCATTCTTCCTTGGAAGAGTAGGTTAAAACCTGAAATACAGGAGCTGAAAATACGGCTCACGAGTTAAGAGCCTCTGCTGCTCTTGCAGCGCATCCAAGTTCCATTCCCGGTATTCTTGTTAAATAACTTAAAACCCCCTCAATTCCAGTTGCAGGGGATCTCGCACCCTCTTGTGGCCTCTTTCGGCACTGCATGCACGTGGCACACACAGCTGCATGCAAAACACTCTTAAACATAAGAATAAAATCTGAAACGCAGTGTTTAGATCTTTACATTTCTTTCTAGGTGTGGTGGTGCACACCTTTAATCCGAAAGCTCAGAGGTAGAGGCAGGCAAACCTCTGTGTTTGTGTGGTGTGTGAGTTTCTGTCAGTTCTGTTTCCCAGTGACTTTCTCTGGTGTGAGATTCACACCCCTACCAAACCAACTTAAGGGACCCAAATTGTTTTGGCTCTGCCATATCACTCAGAGGAATAAAACAAAAACAAAAACCTCTCCTCTGTCTTTTGTCTACTCACAGAGGGCTTGTGTTTCATCGCTAATGCCCCCTCGCGGTCAGGTCTCTGTGTGGAGCGCGACAAACCAAGCCTCTCGTTTAGAGCCACCTGCCTCTAAGTGGAATACACATAGGGAGGGGGAAATAGCTCCCAGAAACAGCCCCTCTGCTTCCCCGCCTGCCCGAACAACACCAGAAGGAGGGAAAAAGAAAATTACACCTTTTTCTTTCATGATTTATATCTCTTTACAACAAATGACCAATATAATTGGAAAACTCAAAACCCACCATTCTTTTAAGAAAGAAAGAAAGAAAGAAAGAAAGAAAGAAAGAAAGAAAGAGAGAGAAAGAGAGAGAGAGAGAGAGAGAGAGAGAGAAAGAAGTAACCACCCTTGTCTCCCCCTCCTCTCCCCCAGGTAGAGAAATCGCTACTGGACAACTCAGCCTGGGTAGAAGGAAGCTGGGGGAATCCCTATCCCTCTTTTCCACTCCTGAAAACGACTACCACTTAGATCATCATCCCCGGTCAGAAACTGGCCAGGATTGATGGTTACGCTTAGACCCCGGGCCCTGGACCACATAGCGATAGGAACTAAACTGCCAGCCAATTGACTGCCAAAACTTATTGTGACTGAGGCATCCTAAATTGACATCAGAGGACTTCCAAGGGCCTGAAACTTGTCTAATATCCAGAAACCTTTAACTCAGGTACTTTCCCTTGTTCTGATGCCTACCGTTCTGCCTTATGGCTTAAATCATCTGGATGAAACAATTACTGAGCCCTTGAGACAACGTGGTAGGTATGCGCCAATGGTTTAATTAAATGTGTTTCTTATGATGTTTCTTATGATGGAAAAGAAAAAAGTACATTTTAATATAGGAACTAAAGAGGAAAAGAACTGCTGCTGTCCCAAATCCAGTCCTGCTGGCAGAGCAGACCTGGCTCAGCAGCCGTAGACACATTCGTCTGCTATCAGGGGAGGTGAGGACTTAAGGGACTAGGCAGGCAGGTCGATCAGGACCTACAGGTATTAAAGGTTTGCATTTCTGAACGAGAACAACAGTCAGACTCCCTTGCAGAAACCAGAGGGGCTTAGACTTACTTCTCATGAGAAGGGGGACTGTCTTTGGCTTTGGGAAAAAACCTGTTGTTTCTGTGCTAATTGATCAAGAGTAATTAAAAAAAAATCTTACCATGGTTGGAAAAAAACTTTAAAGAGAGAAAGGAGAGAGAGCTGAAGTCATTAATCAGATCTTGTGCCGGTTCTCTTGGTCCCACTGGCTAACCTACTCTGCTATCCGCACTGTCTGCACTTTTCATTCTCATTCTGATTGGATTAATAGCAGGGTCCTGCATCTTAAATTATATGGCCAATTATGTATCAATTCAGTAAAATTAATGTCTCTTAGGACCAACTACACCTCTTTAGATCAGCACGAGCTCACAATTTGACTCATTCACTTAGACCGTGGGAAATGTAACAGGCCCCCAGACCTTAGTACAACTGACTCCATGACGGAAGTACCATGTAGGCTATAAAATTCAGCACTTAGACAGCAACACCCACCAAAACAAAAACAAAGACCTAATTAATCAAAACCCACAGTGCTGGGAAAGTCTCAAAATGCACTAACCTTGCTTTTTGGCTTCAGTAGCTGTATTTTTGGCTGACTGCTCTTGTGAACTGAAGTATGTCGACCTGAGATATGGTTTTTGTTTTTGTTTTCTTTTTTTAATTGATATTTATTGAGCTCTACATTTTTCTCTGCTCCCCTCCCTGCCTCTCCCCTCTCCCTTCAATCCTCCCCCAAGGTCCCCATGCTCCCAATTTACTCAGGAGATCTTGTCTTTTTATACTTTCTAC
The DNA here is from genome assembly GCF_014885135.2 of Alexandromys fortis. Lineage (NCBI taxonomy): Eukaryota > Metazoa > Chordata > Mammalia > Rodentia > Cricetidae > Alexandromys > Alexandromys fortis. Next base: position 3,100,048 of record NW_026067895.1, read on the forward strand.
TTCCCATGTAGATTAGATCTATGTAAGTCTCTCTTAGTGTCCACATTGTTGTCTAAGTTCTCTGGGATTGCGTTTTGTAGGCAGGCTTTCTTTGCTTTATGTTTAAAAGCCACCTATGAGTGAGTACATGTGATAATTGTCTTTCTGTGTCTGGGTTACTTCACTCAAAATAATGTTTTTTAGTTCCATCCATTTTCCTGCAAAATTCAAGCTGTCATTATTTTTTTACTGCTGTGTAGTACTCTATTGTGTAAATGTACCACTTTTTTTTTATCCATTCTTCGATCAAGGGGCATTTAGATTGTTTCCAGGTTCTGGCTATGACAAACAAAGCTGCTATGAACATAGTTGAGCACATGTCCTTGTGGCATGATTGAGCATCCTTTGGATATATACCTAAAAGTGGTATTATTGGGTCTTGAGGAAGGTTGTTTCCTAATTTTCTGAGAAATCACCACACTGACATCCAAAGGGGTTGTACCACCTTGCATTCCCACCAGCAATGCAGAAGTGTTCCCTTTTCCCCACATCCTCTCCAGCATAAGCTGTCTTCAGTGTTTTTGATCTTGGCCATTCTTACAAGTGTTAGATGGAATATCAGAGTTGTTTTGATTTGCATTTCTCTGATGACTAAGTATGTTGATCATTTCCTTAAGTGTCTTTTAGACATTTTAGATTAATCTGTTGAGAGTTCTTTGTTTAGGTCTGTACTCCACTCTTTTTATTGGGTTATTTGTTCTTTTGATGACCAATATCTTGATTTCTTTGTGTATTTCGGATATCAACCCTCTGTCCTATGTGGGGTTGGTGAAGATCTTTTCCCATTCTGTAGGCTGCTGTTTTGTCTTGTTGATCGTGTCCTTTGCTTTACAGAAGCTTCTCAGTTTTAGGAGGTCCTATTTATTAATTGTTGCTCTCAATGTCTATGCTACTGGGGTTATATTTGGGAAGTGGTCTCCTGTGTCAATGTGTTCAACTGTACTTCCCACTTTCTCTTCTAAGAGGTTCAATGTGGCTGATTTTATCTTGAAGTCTTTGATCCATTTGGACTTGCTAAAACTCAAATATTAAGAACATGATTTATTCTTGTGCTATGGCATCTCCTGAGTAATTCATATACTTGCCTATGAAGGCAAACACACAACTAAAAGAAACTAAAGACAGAATGAAAGAAAACAAGAGGCAGACAGGCCTGCCCCCAGCCAAGGCCTACAACAACAGGAACCTGTTACAGGCTATTTCGGTGCTGGTCACCTTGGGGAGGTAGTGGGGGAGCAGCTCCGCCTCCGGCCTGTGATTGGGGAACCAATCTGCCCCTCTCATGGCAAGCCTGCCCACCTACCTTCCTCCTGATCCTTTTCTAACTACCTTTGCTTGGGTATTTCTTTCATTTTTTTAAACTGTTGTTTGCTATCTATCAGCTGGCACAGGTCAGGCGATTAAAAGACATTAGAGTTTCTGTTGCTAAGAGGCCCCTGTGACAAGATCCAAGTCACAGGACTGGGTAGATTGGGAGCAAGACAAATCTGGCAACTTTCAGGTCCAATGTCATTCCCTTTCCTTTCTATGGCTTCACTTATTGTGGTTTTCTAAATGTTTAATTGCTGAACTTTGGGGACCTCACCTTCCTCAGGTAATACACTGTCTAGATTCAAGGGCTCAGGGACCCTGTCATTTCTGTAAATAAGCCCCCGCCCCTGCAATTAGGGAGACTCTCCTCTTACCTGATGAAGCATGCATAAATTGTTCCCTTCCCTTTTCTTACCTAAGTTCTAAGGAAACTCTTGGGTCATGGTACTTCCTGATTTTCTTGTCTGAGTATATGGCCGTATCCCCTGATGTTTAAAATAACCTGCAGGGAATGTGGAGTTGAATTATCTAACTGCCTTAAGAGGCGTGCGTCATAGGGTTTATTTTTTGTTTGTTTTTTTGTTTTTTTTTTTCTTTTCCAGGTTTTAGTCCATGGCTCCTGGGACACAATGTGCCTTCCAGTTTCTGAGAGATCCACGCACTCCCCAGGGAGTGAAGCATTCAAGTCACTGAGTGTTTCTCTGTATGTTCCCTTAGTAGTCAAAGAAGCCTGATGGCTTGACAGGACAATTGGCCATTAATCTCGTGGACCCTGTATGACTTGCGGACTTCACTTTATCCCGGCAACTGTATCAATCCTGGCAGTTACCGTTAGCTTCTGTTTCTGATACAGGTATAAAAAGTCTGATTGCTCTCAATAAAATCGTCACAGCCTCTGTAATGCCTTGTCCCCTCCAACCAGCCTGATTTAATTCCTCACTACTACATCAAGTGACCTTGGCCTGGTAAGTAAGCACAGGCACTGACTGGTGGAGCCTGAACAGAGACCAGTTATACGGGGATTTAAAAAAAAGGAAAAAAGGTAAAAGGTAAGGAATTCCCGGAAATTGCGTGAGCACAAATATAAGACAGGAGTGTTCACTGGAGGTTAAAGAGATGGGACAGGCAGGCTCAAAGGAGCAACATTTGTTTTCAGAAGTTCTGCAGACTTTAACGCTGGAGGAAGGAGCTAAAGCAGGATGTGACCAGCTGATGAAGTTCCTGGAGCTGATTAATGGGCTTCAGCCTTCTTTCCCCGAACTCGTCCCAATGAGGAAGGGCAACTCAGGGAGAATCAGAGGCAAAGGGACAGAAAAAAAAAAATTCTAGTGATGCTTTCAGCTTTAGAGAAAAATAAAAAGTCACAGATAAAAATGGCACAGTTAAAATTAAAAATGAAAGTGACCAGGAGAAAGCGTAACTAACGCTGGAGACAGAAGACAGCTTAGGCCTGGGAGCCATGTTACCTCGTGTGTGTGTGTGTGTGTGTGTGTGTGTGTGTGTGTGTGTGTGTGTGACGAGGCTGAGGGTGCTCCTCCTGCTGGTGCTGATGTTGCTCCCCCACCGCCAGCTCCAGTTTCCTGCATCCCTGAAACCTACCCATCAAATGCAGTTCCTGATAGCAGGGAAACTTTTCTTCCCTGCTTTACTCCATCTCTTATTGAGGTTATTAAAGAGGTCATCCCCCATAAGAAAATTAACTCCTATGTCAAGGGACAGGTCTCCAAAGCAAGAGGGAGGCTCTGCATCACGCCTGGGAGACAGGAGAAGACATGAGGGGGTTTTCTCTTTTTCCCGAGAATAAAGAGCTTGATCTGAGTAATCTGGAACAAAGAGAACATATATACCCACTTCATTTAAGACTGAAGGATCTTAAGCAGGCTTGTGTGCAGTATGGTTCCTTTTATGCTGTCTCTCCTTGAATCTATTTCTGGGGAAGCCTTTCTTCCCTGTCACTGGAGGAGCTCAGCAAAGGCGCATCTTGCAGGGTGTGAATATTTGCTGTCAAAGACTGTTCATTCAGAAAGATATCAGTACCAAGCTATTAGAGATCAACACAATCGTGTGCTCACAACTTCTGAATTATTAATTCGGGAGAAGGCATTTATAGTGACACTCAATATCTGGCAGATCATATCGTCCTGAGGCTCATGAACAAATCAGTGCTTTGGTTTGACAGGCGTGGCATAAGTTACCAGATTCTGGAAAGAGACAAAGGAACTTTCTAAAATCGGGCAACGGCCTGACGAACCATATGGAGATGTTTGTTTCCCATCTTTTGCAGGCTGTCAGTCATCTGACGGTTGATGGGGAGGCAGGAATAATTATTGTTAAATAACTGTCATATGAAAAGGCTAATGCTGCATGCCAGATTGTCATTCATCTTTTAGGGAAAAAAGAAGATATTAATGATTTCATTCACCTCTGTACTGATATGAGGCCTTCATACACTCAAGGGTTATCACTGGTTGGTGACCTCCAGGGCCAAATGGTACCTCAATTATTGGCAGTCATCCAAGAAGGAAAAAAAATAGTAATGGGTGTTTTAAATGTGGTATTCTGGACATTTCAAAAGACAAAGTCCACAAGGAAGACAGAATGCTCCTCAGGTTATGGAGGTTAAGATTCCATGTCTATGCCCTAGTGGTAAAAAGGAAAAATCACTGGACAAATAAATACAGTTTAATGAGGGATGGTGAGGAATAGCCTTTGCCTCAGGGAAACTGGGGCAAGGACCAGTCCCAGTCCCTACCAACATTTGGGATTCGTTCAGTAAAAGCAAAGACTTGTCCTCAGAGACAAATGCCAATCCATCAGTCATTCTTAGTGCTCAACACTCCCATGCACCAAAGCTTTCCAGGGCAACCCTCAGGCAGTCCTGGACATGTCCTCAATACCACCTCCAGATTCACATCAACACCAGAAATGGGGGCCATACCATCTCTACTAGTATATAAAGAGCTTACAGAGTTTTCTAGGAATTAAGGATTGAAATTATGTTAGAGAGATTAAAGTTATGGCATCCGTCCCTACTGTTAACCAAACTGTAGATCGAGAATAGTGCATTGTTTTGTTTCCACAGTAAATGGTCAGTCACATAGAGTCTGCTCAGGAACGGGGAATAGAGTGTGCTGGATGAAAGCAATTACTGAAGAGTGGCCCACCACGCCCCTATGGATAGACAATAAAAATCGGAGGGAATTTTGGATACTGGTGCTGATGTTTGTGTTTTTTCCCATCAATCTTGGTCCTCCTACTGGCCTCTTGAAGGCATCCAGAGTCCCGAAGGGTAGGAGTTAGTATTCTAGCATTATGCTGGCCTTCCATGTCATCTGGCAAGATGTACCCTGGCAAGCCCAGGGTCCTAGTTTGAACTCAGATGCAAAGGTTCCTTTAAGAGACAAGCTCCTCCCACTCCTGCTCTCTCCTGTTCTTAAGGGGCAGGCAGGACTTTTCCTGCTTCTTCTTCTCGTTTCTCTCTCTTTCTTTCTCTTCTCTTCCCTTCTCTCCCTTTCTTTTCCCACTCCCTTCCCTTCCCCAGTAAAATTCCTCACCTAAGCTCTGCCCGCATGGCATATTCTGTCACTCTCCACAGTTTGGACCCACCACCATGGGATGCTACAAAGGTCTTTCTCACATATGATCCTCCCCCACCCACCATGGGACCCGCCAGGGTCCTCCTCACACCTTTTTACAACACCATGGGCCTAAACAAAGTTCAGGAGTTCTTAATTAAAAAATGAGGACGATCAATCAGTTTCTTCCACCCTTATGTGTTACAACGGTTGATAGTTAATTTACAGGGTACAGATGTTCCTAGGCATGGACTCTCCTGCAACGGGTCTAAAAAAAAAAAAAAAAAGAGTTACAGGGAATGACTGAACCATTAAAATTAAACCCCATTCCAAAATATAATAAGCTAGGTTTGGGGCATTTCTCCTAGCGGCTGCTGAAAAGTATCATGCTGATCCTATAAACTGGTTTTCTGAGGCTCCTGCTTGGGTGGATCTGTGGCCCCTTACAAAAGGAATTAATACTTCAGGTGACTTAGCACTGGCTTTTGCTGCCTTTCCCTTTCAAACTGATAATCATTTCCCTTCCAATAAACTTACTGGCTTTGTGTCACACACACACACACACACACACACACACACACACACAGCTCTTCTGTTTCCTAAAAGCACTATGCTTCAGCCAGTTCTTGCTGCAGAAGTAGTGTTTGTAGATGCCATAAAAGATGGTACCGGTGCCCTGATTTCTAGAGATGCTTCACTGATCTTTACCCAGCCAAGTGCTTCTGGATGGAAATATGCATGATTTACATCGCTTTACAACATCACCCTCCTCTAAACCTGTACTCTGACTCACAATCTACAGTCTTGGCAATGCAACATCTAAGAGTCAATTACATCATCAGGCACCTCTATTCGTGACTTACTACAATTAAGTCCGCAGAAATTACAGACTCAAAAAAAAAAAAAAAAAAAAACAAAACCCACAAGCGGGCCCCCTTCATCTTTCATTATTTTGGCCATATTAGGTCACATTCTAAACTTTCAAGACCTTTCTCTGAAGGTAATACAATGGGAGATTCCCTTTCAACATTGTTAAAAGAGAATGTAGGAGTATTGCCAGTTTTTAATATTTTTGTAGGGACCAAAAAGAACAAAAGCTCTTAGTAAAAAGGTAATAAAATCCTTAACTGCTTTTTTCTGATAGGGGAACAGTAAAAAGGAGCAATAAATAAGTGTGTACAATGATGTGAACATATCTTCTTTCCTAGGAACTAACAACCTAAAAGCAAACAAACAAATAAAAAATCCCCATGAAAATCACGTGTGCCTTTGTCAAAATGCTTCAACATTTAAAAAAAATGTTTTTTACTAACCAAAGAGCAAGCTTGTGTGATGGTTAAGAAACGTCCTTCTTCTGTAAAGGTTAACATCACACCTCTGCCCTCTTATGTCATGACTCCCCGAGCACTATTGCCAAATCATATTTGGCACATGGATGTTTCTCGTGCTCCTAGCTTTAGGAGACTGAAATATGTGCACATTAGACAGTATTTGTCCCTCACGTGCACACATATGATGCTTGGCCAAAAGGGGAATTGTGACCTGATATTCGCAGAGAAGAAACCAACACATGAATTAAGTATTCTACAAAACTCATTGACTCAGTAAGATCTTCTGTGATTGTATTACAAGCTGGGAGCCACGATTCATCTTCAGTTATCCTTGGCCCTCTAGATGACCACTGGGTGCCCGTATCTGTGCTCGACCCAACATTCTTGTGACTATTAGATAAATCAGTCATATTCACAAGTCTTGGCAAGTCCAACACAATATCAAAAGTACACGCTAGGGAGCAGAGTCAGCTGCAATTAATTCTGTGGACAAAAGAGAAAGAACCTGGATGCATCCAGCCTAGACCCCAGCCACCAGTAACCCCTTTAGGCATCCAAGTCCCCTGCCTTCTGACCTCTCTTTTTCAGCAGAGACCTGAGATGGGTCATTGTCACATGGAGTCACTCTGTCCCCACCTCTGTCTTCACATAAACCAAGCCACAGACTATGAAGAGACGCACACTCAGAAGTCACCACGTGGCATAAGGGTGAATTAGCTGTTGAACACATGGGGATGGCTTGCAGGAAGAGTTGATTTTTAAAACCCAAGCTATATTATTAGGGGTTTTCTTTTTTTTTTTTTTTTTGATTGTTTGAGACGGGGGTCTCATGCAGCCCAATCTGACTTGAACTCACTACACAGTGGAGGAGAGATGACTTTAACTTTATAATCCCCATGTTTCCATCTTCCAAATACTGGGATTATGGATATGTGCTGTGTGCCCAGCATTACAACTTTTTATCAACATAATTTTTATTGACTTTTTGGAAATTTCACATCGGGCATCACAATTTCACTCATTTCCCAGTCCTTCACTGTCCACCCTCCACTCTGGTAGCCTCCCTCCCCAAAGAAAACAACATCAAAAATAATTAAAAACAAAAGCAAACCCCTTCTCTCCTCCACCTTTCCGTCCTGTACCCACATTTTCAGTCCTTGTCGTGGCTTTGGGAGCTGCAGTGTGTCACAAAGTGACACAAGCTTTTGCTCCCACAGTTTCCTTGCAAATGTTCACTGCAAAGAATTGTTGTTCTGGTCCACGGTCTCTGGCTTCTGGTACATCATCAATCCTGGACCCTTGCAGAAACGTCACTTGGCTATCCTGCCGATGCTCCGAGTCACGGAGATCCCGCAGCTCCTGAGCAAAACACCCGTATACGTAAAAGAAAATAAATTTAAATAACACTCATTTTACATCTTTAGTTTCATTGATTCTCAAATATGAAACATGAATTCATAGTGGTGGGGTTATGATCTCGGTGGTAGAGAGTGTGCTTAGCTGTAATGTATAGTGTTCTTCATTGAATGTCAGTACACATTGACACACACACACACACACACACACACTGAAAGTAAGAGAGAGATGGAAGAAATTAATACATCATGATACTTTTCAAATTAAAAATTTCCAAACTCTTTCCCAAGGCGCTTCAGAGAATAACACCCTTCCCTAGCTGATTCAGTCATGCTACAAGGGCCGAGACCCGGGAAACTCTCTCTGGACAGGCCTCCTGTGTCCATGGCACCCTGGACTGAGCCTGTTACACTGTACCCTACACTTGGGTCGTCATTCACCCCCATGCTTTTGTTCCTAGGGAGCAAGGGCTTCAGGACCAAGTCACACTATGGAGACCAGGCAGAGTGGAGCTCCAAGCTAAGGGGAGCTCTGGACTCTGGCCCAATAATTCAAGCTTCCTGCCCACTGTTATAAACTGAGAACATGAACATTGACGTCAACTTCATTTAGCGCAGCTCAGGTGAAACTTGGAAACCATGGACTCTTTTGTCCTAAGGCAAACAAAGTCTTCAGCTTCAATATATTTCCTTCATTTTCCTTGATAATTGTATTAACTGGTGAGTGGAAATTTAATTGAAATTTCTCTAGAAGAAACAGTCAGAAGCCAGGTGTGAACTAGGAGTAGGAAGGGAGAGGCCGAGCCAAGTAGAGATGGGGGGGGGGGGTGTGAGCTATCTTGGGTGTGTTTTTTTTTTTTTTTTTTTTTTTTGGTTTTGTCTTTGCTTTAAGTGAATCTTGTTCTCGGGCCATGCAACCCCTCTCTTCCAGTTCCTTTCTAAATTCTATTTTTTTTTTTTTTTGAGACAGGATTTCTCTGTGTAGCTCCGACTTTCCCAGAACTTACTGTGTAGACCAGACTGGCCTTGAACTCTGCCTCCCAAGTGCTGTGATTAAAGGCTGTGTCACCACTGAGCAGCTCTTTCTCCATTCTTGAATAGATTTTACATCCTTTATTACTGCACTGGCACCAGAGCAAGACGAGTTATTGTTCTCTAGGAACTCAAAGAAATACAAGCAGAGAGAAGAATCACAGTATATAAAAAAAAAACACAATGGTTTAAATTTTTTTATCGTCTTTACCCCATCTCTATTAAGGAATCATGAGTAAATATTTAAAAAGCACAATGGCTTAATTTTATTTTTTAAATTCATTACCTCCCCGTCTATTTAGGGAATACAGGTAACTAAAGTCTATTGACTTGAAAAAAAAAAATACAAGGTTTCAGGCTGCACAGGCATGCACCTTTCATTTCTTCACTGGGCAGAAAGAGAACGGCAGCAGAGGGAAATGAGAGAGTTCTCAGAACGCTGACAGCACTCTGGCCAGGCCCTGGCACGGGAGCCTGGGGGTACAGCTCAGTGACTTCCCAGCAGGCAGAAGGCCCTGGGCTCCATCAGCAGCACAGAGGGTAGGGGGTGCGTGGAGGGTGGGGGTAGGGACAGCATCCAACTGTGGCATTTGTCAGTCATCAGGAGATGAATTAAAGCTCAGACTGCTGACCCCCTCAGAGTTTCTGATTGGGAAGGTGAGGCCTGGCTCTCCCCAGGGATCCCATCTACCTATGTGGGAACTGACCCTCCCCACTTTAGAACAGACTCAGAAGCAAGCTCATGGAAATAGAACATATTACAAAAAATGTATTATGGTCAAATGTGTTATGAGAATCTGGGATGAAAGATGTTATTAGAAGAAAATAGTTTTGAGAAACTAAAGTAGTTTGCTGTCTATACACACAAAACTTACTGTCAGCCCTTACCTGACTTTTAATCCTGGGATTAAATTCTTACCCAGAAAGATGATATGGAAAAGAATCCTATTGCTTGTTACAAGAACATCCTGAAAGTCCACTAAACATGAGGCTACTCAGTTTACCCTCCTTGAATAAATAAATACCATTTTCCCAGAAAATAAATCCCAGCCAAAGACTGTTTTCTCCCCATCCCCGCTTGTCACCTCACTCTGCTCTGCCCACTGACAGTAGTTCTTAGGTCACAAACTTGCACAATTCTAACTTATTCAGTGTCACACAAATCAAGGCTCTCCTCAAGGCAGAGCAAGGGAACTGGGCTTTGTGTCTTGGTGACCTTGAGCTAGGAAGGTGACCTTGAGGAAGGTGGCACTTCTGGGCAGGTTCTCCTGCGCAGGTGGAACTAGGAGGTGACTCAGGGCTCAGGAACTCTCATGCTGCCTTGCTTCTGGAACAAGTGTTACTGTAAAATGCCAACATCTTTTTTATTTCCCTAGGAATTTATGGTTACAAAGGTCTTTCATAGGCAGAAGCTCAGTAGTGCTTCGCAACATTCGAGAACGAGGCAGACTGCCGCCAAAGGACTGGAAAGTAAGGGCTTGCCAAGAGTCACAGCCACTAGGAAACGCAAGGGAGTAAAACCTCACCTTTAAACCCACCCCTCAGCTTCCTGTCTGGCCACGGAAAGGTAAATTTAGCCGCCCAAACCTTCACTGCGTAATTAAAATACAAGAGAACCCCGCACTGGGGTACTACTTTTAGTACAGTTTACCCTGTATAATACGGAATTGGTTTGTTTTGTAGCAGGCTTCTGATAATACTTCGATTAGAAGAAGTTCCTGCAAGATGGCTTCAGTCCCTCAACCTGGGGACTGGACATCGCAAAGTCTAAGCCCAAATCTAACCACTTGATGTGAGAGTTGCGACTTGGATTTCAGTCGGCTGGACATCCAGAGAGGGCATGGGGGCGGGGAAGACAACTGCTTTCAGTAATTCGAACAGCAATTAAACACATCATGCCAGGATAATAAAACTTTAATAAGACTCTCTGGACACAAGCTCAGAGGAACTTCTGAATTGTTGACACACTGATGTGTCAGGGGGCAATGTGTCCAGGTTCCAGGAAAAAGGACAGTGAAGCTGTTTCCTCCCAGACCCTGCCCTCCCTGAACTCTGTTGGTTGCACCAGTAAAGTCCTGAGCTTAGTGAATCATGGGAACTCCCGAATAGAAACACAGAAGTCAGAAACGTGGGTGATTGGGGTCTTTGCCTGGGGACAGCATCTGAAATGAAAAGAAACTTTAAAAGCAGCAACAAATACCGCCCCCCAAAATGAATTTTACTACTTTTAAATCTGGAAAAAAAAATTTCAGTCGGCACAAAGAAAATCCTCTGTTTCACCTTACATGTGTGCTCAGCTGACTTCTAACAAAGCGATCCAAAGCAGGCATTCTGAAACATGATGTTGGACAACTGTTTACCCATTCCAACGGAGTCCAGCTAAACTCCTATCTTATATCATCCACAAAAATGAATTTTAAATGATCAAACCTGTAATCTCAGCACTCAGGAGGCTGAGGCAGGAGGATGGCCACAAGTTCAAGGCTAACTCAGACTCCGTAGTAGCGAGAACTAAGCTAACTATGGCTACATAGTGAGGCCCTCGTGCTTAACCCAGAAGCTATCTGCAACTGGTAACTGCTCACAAAGGAAAAGGGAGTTTTCTCCAAGAGAGTGACACTGGGTATAAAAGTCACACAAGGGCCGGACTCATGCCCAGCAGGAAATGGGCAACAAAAAGCCAACTCAATGGTATTTTTTGAA
>NW_026067895.1:3111502-3204685 GCF_014885135.2 Alexandromys fortis
TTATGATTCCCAATTTTATTTTTGCGGGTTCTCTGTGTATTTCTCAGCATCCATGTGTATTTCTGGTGTTATGTTCTTTGGCCTTTTTTTTTTGATCCTATTCTGGTTAGTTTTATTTCTTCTTCCTATTATTATTATTATTATATGCCTATTTGTATCTTAATGAGAAAGAAGCAAAAGGAATGGATTTGGGTGGGTGATGAAGCAGGGAGGATCTGGGAAAAGTTGGGAAGCAGAAACTGTTATCAGAATATATTGTATAGCAAAAAAAATCTATTTAATATAAAAATTAATTACTTAATTTTTAAAAGTAGCTCGTGCGATGGCTCAGCAGGTACAGGCACTTGCCTCAAAGCCTGATGACCTGAGTTCCATGCTCAGAACCTATTTGGTGGGAGGTGAGAATCAGCTTCATATGCATGCATGGCGCACACACTCCCTCACACACACACACACACACGAATAATTTTTTAAAGAAAAACAAATCCTAAAAGAACATCCTCGTGACATTGGATTTGATGGTGAAAAGCATAGACAGCTAAAGAGATGGGATGTGGGTGGAGCTTAGTGATAGACTGCATCCTTGCAGGCATGCACAAGGTCCTGGGCTTGACCCCAACTGTCCAGGACCAACCTCGATAAAAAAACAAAAAACAAAAAAAACACTTCTTGCCAGGGTAGGGGTGTGGGGGATATAGAAATATTAGTAAAGAATATGAATATGAGTGTGAAAATAATAAAACAGAAAAACATAGACTAGTACTGTGAAGGAATTCCAGTGAATACTGAAATCGCCTGCATTTCAGTAGGGAGGAGTAAGATAAAAAACTACATTAACAGGATACAAAGAAATGAATACACCAGTTAAAGGTCACAGTTTAACTACGGCCACAGCCATAGTTAAACAATTGATTACTGGGACAAAATAAGTCCTGCTCACGCCCTAGACCAAAACATTCAGTAGGCCAACCACTCCCTGGGTGGAATCCTATGTTATCTCCATAAGGGAACTGGAACACTAGTTGGATCCTTAGACTTTTGTTTGAGGAAGAAACCTTGTACACCTGAAATACAAGAACTGGATATTAGCCACACCTGTTGGCAATAACCTTGCGACAGCAGAACTCAGTGTTCTGAATCTAGGTGGGATCTTTATTTGCAGTAAAAACACAATAACCTTGAAGGAAAACAGGTAAATTCCAACCCTCCGACCTTTGGTTACATTTTTTTGGGCTTCTACACCTAACACTACAGGGAAAACAAATCCATGTACCACACCTCGAATTCCTACATTCGGGAGGCAGAGGCAGGGGGATCCATGGCCGTCCTGCTCATTTGCCTCTTCTGGGGCATCCAGCCCACGGGCACACTTAGCTGATTTGCTACTTAGTTTGGCAACTACTCAGCTGTCACTTCTGCTGCTTTCAAAGCAGATGGCAGTCACCGTGGCTCCCCTCTGAACTGGGACTCTTCCCATAACTTGGCCTCCTCTGGGGCCATCAAAGTGGCTAACCAACCCCTGCATCTGAAGTTTGGCACGTTGGGCAGTCCATGCTGAAGTCACTGCTGCCACATTAAGTGATGTCCTCACCACCCTGCTCTTCCTACAGCTTCCGTCCTATGACCAGCTGCGCCCACTCTCCAAAAGTAGATGAGGAATGACCACTAAGGAAGCCTTCTACTGGGCTTGATGCTGCAACACCAGGGGCAGACAGCACAGGGGGTGTCTCTCAGACAGCTCACCCAGCAAGCCGAACAGTCTTTTTATGTAGCCAGAGGGTGGCTTTCCTGGAAGGAAGTTTTCTGATTTTATCAGTCAAGGCATTGTCTCCTTAGCACCAAACACAGGAATTTCCCTGCTGGGCCACCTAGAGAAGGACTCCTCTTTTGGCCTGAATAGAATAGGATTATCTAGAGTTCACCAACGCGTAGGATACCCCGAAGTCCAGTGTGAACTGTTTCACAGCATCCTGAGGCAGGGAGTGCCCTCAGGAACCAGAGCAAGCAGCTCTGCTGTCCGTTATCATATTTCCTGGTGGTGTTTCATGGAGCATTCAACATGGCTAGCGTGGACACAAAGGCAGACTGGAAGGCTGTTTGACTCAGGGCGGACAGAACCACAAGAGTCCAGTAGCTCCCAATTAGGGGTCCCATTACCCCATCCCCCAGCATCTTTGGATATAAACAGCAGAAGGACTATTTACAAGAACTTTTGCTAGGCCTGGAAGTACACACCTATAATTTTTATATTTTTAGCTGAGGTAGCAAGTTCAAGTCTGAGCTGCCTCAAAAAATACAAGAAAAGAAAAATGAAAAGAGAAGGGAAGAAATAAGGGAGGAAATAAAGGGATGAGTTTATCATTAACATTAATAGAGATATTTTAAATAACATTTACCGAGAGAGAGAGAGAGAGAGAGAGAGAGAGAGAGAGAGAGAGAGAGAGAGAGAGAGAGAGAGAGAGAGTGTGTGCTGGGAGAGTGTGCAAGCATGCCATGGTGCACGTGTGGAAGTCAGAGGAACTGGTTTTTGCCTTTTGCCACATGAGTACTTCTTGGGGATCAAACTCAGGTGGTTAGGTTTGACAAGTACCCGTACCCACTGAGCCATCTCCTCAGCCTCTAGTAGAGATTTCAATATTCCTTATAATCTAACACGCAGGCAGCTCAAACCAGCTTGGGCTACACTGTCAAGTACTATTTTGATGTCAAAACACAAATACTCCTACAGAATGTGATACCTTTGCCAAAGTAGTTGCTTGTTTTGTATTTTTGTCACATGAGAGTTGGAGCTGCTGTTTTAATGCATGTGTTTTGATTGTGGCCATGGTGCATTTGTTCATTAGAGCTGCAGCAGCAGACACTTCCTTACTGCTCTGTAGGCTGGGCATCTGAGATGATGGACAGGGTGATGTTTGAGATGATGGACAGGGTGGCATCTGAGGTGATGGACAGGGTGATGTATGAGATGATGGACAGGGTGGAGTCTGAGATGATGGACAGGGTGGAGTCTGAGATGATGGACAGGGTGGAGTCTGAGATGATGGACAGGGTGGAGTCTGAGATGATGGACAGGGTGGAGTCTGAGATGAAGAAGTTTCATTTAATCAAAGAAACAATCTTACCTTTCTTCACTGTGTCCTAAGATGTGTGCAAATGTTTGTACGTCTAATAGACCATACGTATAATTTATAGATAAAATTTACCTATAACACTTATTTATTTATTTATCTATCCATTTACTCTTGTGTTTTTGAGATGGGGTCTCACTCAGGCTGTCCTCGAACTTGTGACCCTTCTGCCTCAGCCTCCAGATGGCTGGGATCTCAGGTGTGAGTCACCATGAGCGGCTGCTTTTATCACTTGTTGCTCACATGTAGACACTGAGTACATTTTTATCGTTAAGCATTTGTTCTAGATGGATTTGGTGTGATACACATTATGAAATATGAAACATATTTCATTTTCATACTAATTTAACTAGTTGCTCAAATTTGGTATTCATGCTTCAAAGTAAATAAATAGTGCAAAAATTTTTGAAGGTTGGAGATTCAGCTCCACAATAGAAGGCTTAGCTGGCAGGTTTGAAGCCCCTGGGCTCAATAGTCAGATCTACAAAATGCTTTTTTTTTTTAAAGTACTGTTTTTTTATTGGCCTTTTGGTGATTTGTTTCCCCGTGTGGGCTTTGGTGATGATTGACTGTAGTTTTATTCAATGTTCTGGAAAAAGTACATTTGCCTGTTGGTTTTGGTAAGAGTTGACTGACCTCGTTACTGGTTTCTGGGCTAGGGCAAATGATTCATCTCTTCCTTAACCAAAATGAAACTCTTGACGTTTGTATTCTTAATTGCAAACAAAAAGAATGGCTGGCAACCATCTGCTTCATACTGCTCCAGGTGTTCCTCAGAACAGAACAGCTTTTTTTAAAAAAAGTCCATTTGGCTTCTTTTCATTTTGATATTAAAGAGAATTTGTTATTTAAGGCTGGGGAGACTGCTCAACAGGTAAAAGCACTGGTTTGCTCTTACAGAAGGCCTGGGTTCAGTTCCCAACACCCTCATGGTGAATCACAGCCACCTGGAACTCGGGTTCCAGAGAATTCAGTGCCTTCTTTGGGCCTCTGAGGACATCAGACATGCATGTGGTTTGTACAAATACTCATACACATAAAATAAAAGTAAATCTTTTTAAAGAGAGATAAAAATTATTTATTATGTATTTAAGTCCAATTTTATGAAAGCCACCAAGCTCTCTTGGCAACTGTGGCCCAATTGCTGTCTCAGAATTTGGGATCAGAGTCTATCTCACTTTGGAAAGGCACAAAGACTTTTAAGTTATTATTAAAGTACTGAGTTACATTCATAACACTGAACAAGAGATTATAATCTGACTTTTACCTATCAGATGGATATCAGATGTTCACTAGGAAAAACAGCATCCGCTTGCCTCCCTTTGCCATGTCTACTGCCTCCCTAGGGATGGACCACTACAGTTCTGACGATGTTACCAACATTGCACTCTAGGACAAACCATATTTTCCTATGTTAAGAAATAGCTTTAGGCCTGGAGAGATGGCTCAGCCATTAAAGGCTAGGCTCACAACCAAAAATATAAGAAATAGTTTTGATATGGTAATTTTCCTTGGGGATCAACTCCATCACACGTAGGCAGGCCTCTGATCTGCTAACCAAGTGGTCAGACGGTACTTGGAAACAAACAATAAAAAAGCATTCCGCCCCCCGATAAATTTGCCATTGCACGTTAAGAGCTGAGTGCAAGCTTGGTGTAGGTGCCCTCTGTGGCTTTCAGGACAGTCCCACAGCTTATGTGATTCTTAGCAAGACGACTGAACGCTCGTCTCCTGCAGGCAAGAAGAGAGTTCAATAACGCAATTGTTACTTTCTCACTGAAAATCTGTATACTTTCTCACTGAAAATCTGTATGGAGGGGGTAGGGGAAGCTGGAGACATGACTCAGTGGTTTTGAACATTGATCTTCCAGAGGTCCTGAGTTCAATTCCCAGCACCCACGTGGTGGCTCATAACCATCTGTAATGAGATCTGGCGCTCTCTTTTGGCCTGCAGGCATACATGCAGACAGAACACTGTATACATAGTAAGTAAATAAGTCCTAAAAAAGAGGAAAATCTGTACAGATTATGATATTTTCTGTGCAATTTAAAAGATTCTTTTATTCATTAAAATCTTACCCCAAAGGGCTGGAGAGATGGCTCAGTGTTTAAGAGCACTTGTTCCTCAAGAGGACTGGAGTTCAATTCCCAGTACCCATAAGATGGCTCACAGTGGTCTGTAACTCCAGGTCTAGGGATCTAGACATTTTCTTATGGCCTCTGTAGGCCCCAGCTATGCATAGCATACATAAACATGCATGCAGGAAAAATAATACCCATACCCATAAGATAAATTATAAAAAATAAAAATCTTACTCAAACTGGTAGCTGTGAGGACCTTCAAGGAGAGAAGTGGGGTAGACAGAGGGAGGAGTTAGGTAACGGTGGCTGCCCAAGGCTGTCTGTCCCCTTCAGCAGCTGCTGTACTAACTCTTACTGGAGGGAGCTGAGGTATCAGCTGCAGCTGTTGGGCTCTTTTGAGGATGTGGCGGTCACCATCACCCCACCCACACACTGTCTGTACTGGGGTGCTGAAGGAAGGGGCCACCATGCAAGTAAATGGTACTTTTTCTGAGTTATCCTTGGGCTGTGCAGAGCCTGGGAAAGGAAAGCTCCATAGGATCACAGACCCAGACTTGGCCCCTGGTCCTGGGTAGTGAGCAGGGCAGATATTGAGAGACAAGAATGCAGCATGCCTGCTCAGTTCTCTACCACACACCTTCTATGTTCAAATTTGTGAGAAGGTTTAGGAAGGAATTCCACCCCATGGGCTGCTGGGACTGGAATGGTAGCTAAGGAGGCAGCTTTTTGTTGTTGCTGTTGTTTTGTTTTGTTTTTATTTTTTAACAAAGAGGGGCTCTGTGCAAGGGGTGACACTTGGGTTCTTTATGTTGAAGAAGCCAGCATCAGGATCAAGGTTTTTCTTCCTCGAAGTTGCTTTAGACTGCATCTCCAGTTTTGCTCATGGATTATTCTTTGAAGTTCTTATCTCTGCAGAGAATTGGCCTTGAATTCGTGCTGTGGGAATTCATGGAGTCCTCGTGTGTAGAAATGTGTTAACACCACTATGCTCTGGCAGTGTCTCCTTTTGTTTGTATCTGTCTGTCTGTCCTTCTGTCCTTCTGTCCATCTGTCCATCCATCCATCCAAATATTGGTCTGTCCATCCATTTGTCTGTCCGTCTATTTATTTATTTATTTATTTATTTATTTATTTATTTATTTATTTATTTATTTTCCTGAAGAGAGGACACTCTCTGGTAACTTTAGGTTCTCTTTGCCCACCACATCTTATTTTTCTCTGTGAAATACATATTCAAATGCAGCTTCAGGACTATAAGGGAGTCGGGCGGTGGTGGAGCACGCCTTTAATCCCAGCACTCGGGAGGCAGAGGCAAGCGGATCTCTGTGAGTTCGAGACCAGCCTGGTCTACAAGAGCTAGTTCCAGGACAGGCTCCAAAATCACAGAGAAACCCTGTCTCGAAAAACAAAAAACAAAACAAACAAACAAACAAAAAACCCAAACAAACAACAACAACAACAACAAAAGACTATAAGGGAGCTGGGCTGTGGTGGCACGCACCTTTAATCCCAGTACTGTGGAGGCAGAAGCAGGCAGATCACTGAGTTCGAGACCATCCTGGTCTACAGAGTGAGTTCCAGGACATTCAGGACTCCACAGAGAAACCCTCTCTCAAACAAACAAACAAAACGTTGTACAGTTAAGAGACAGTCAGATTTCTGTAAATTCAAGGCCAGCCTGGTCTACAGAATGAATTCCAAAACAGCCAGAGCTGTACAAAGAAACCCTGTGTAGAAAAATAAAACAAGGGGCCGGGAGAGGCTGGAGAGATGGCTCAGAGGTTAAGAGGTTAAGAGGTCTCTGCTCTTCCAGAGGTCCTGAGTTCAATTCCTAGCAACCACATGGTGGCTCACAACCATCTGTAATGAGATCTAGTGCCCTCTTCTGGTCTGGTGGCATACATGCAGGCAGAACACTGTATACATAATAAATAAATCTTAAAAAAAAGAAAAATAAAACAAAAACAAAACCAAACAACCAAACAAAAAGAGAATAGGGTGGTTGGCTTAGCTCAGCTCCCAGAGTGCTGGTCTAGTATGTACAAACCCCTGGATTTGATCACCAGCGCTCGGGAGGAAAAGCCACAGGATCAGGAGTAGGTAGGTCACCCTTGGATACATACTTAGTTTGAAGACAACCCAGACTACGTGAGACTCTGTCAAAAACAAACAACAAAAATATTCCCAAACAAATCCAATTAAACTAAATCAACATTGCCCCTTTAGGGAGGCAGACAGTGAGGACTGTACCTCACCAAAGACCTAGTTCTACTTGCTTGCCAACCTTCTTCAGAACAGAATCCATCAAGGTGGTACCTCGCCTGGCGGAGGTAGTCTAATTCCCTCGCTTTGATTTTCCACTCGCGTTTCTAAAGGTGAATGGCGGTGAAACTGTCTTTTAAAGAGTAGTAGTCTGCCACCTTGTGGATAAACGAAGAATAGAATGCCTGGGGTTTCGTAGATGAGAATTTCAAACCGTCTCCACTTCGCGACTCCATTCCCCTCCCCACGTCCCCACGCACAACCAACCATCTGGAAAAAATAATCAGACGAAGAAGCAAACACAAAGAACAGTGTGTGCCCCACCCCTTCAGTGCTCAGGTGAGAATTGGGGTAGTCACCCCACCCCGGATTTGAAGTATACCCCACGGAAGCAGCAGGATGAAGAAATGGAGGGGTTTCAGACTTCTTTACATCAGACTTTAAGTCAGGACAGAAGTCACCTTCAGGCCCTGTTTGACACTAGGACCTCCCGGAGGGACAACTGATGTTCTGTGAGGGAGTATAAACTTTGGTTTATAGCCCAGACCGGCAGATTACACAATTACTCATTAGTGCTCTTGACATTCAGCCTCTTGTGCGTGAGAGGTGTATTTAACAACCGTAAACATCTCACTACAGATTTAGTTGGCCAGAGACAGGGAACTATCAGCTTCCCAGCATGGGTGACAAGGCCATTGCCAAAGTATCCCTATATGTCATAGTCTCCATGGTCTTCTGGGTCTAGCAGGTTCTAGGATCTCAGTTTTAGCTTCTCTTTGGACAATAATAGTCTCAAATTAGATTCTTAAAAATTCCATCTAGCCAGATGTGATAGTTTACACCTTTAGTCCCAGCACTTGGGAGCAGAGAGTGGGAGATCTAGGCCACCCGGTCTATGTAACAAATCCCAGGCCAGCCAGTGAGACCCTACCCCCCACCCCCCACCCCCAGACAGGGTTTCTTTGTGGAGGGTCCTGGCTATCCTGGAACTAGCTCTGTAGACCAGGCTGGCCTGCTTTTGCCTTCCAAGTGTTGGGATTAAAGGTGTGCTCCACCACAGCCTGAAGACACCATGTCTTAAAAAAAGAATTAGAAAATAAATCTGGGGCTGGAGGGATGGCTCGGAGGTTGAGAGCACTGACTGCTCTTCCAGAGGTTCTGAGTTCAATTCCCAGCAACCACATAAGGGCTCACAGCCATCTGTAATGAGAACTGGTGCCCTCTCCTGGTCTGCAGGCATACACACAGACAGAACACTGTATACATAATAAATAAATAAATAAATCTTAAAAAAAATCTGTGTGATTCAAGAAGTTGCAAATACAGCTGATCCAAATTTCATTAAAATATGCTATGAACGTAATTTTCACAGCTGTCTCGGTCACAGTTCACCATAACCAAGGCGGCCTTTATGGAAGAAAGCATTTTATTAGGCACTTGCTTTCAGTTTCAGGGGTTTAGGGCATTATCATAATTGTGGGGCAGGGGAGGCAGGGGAGGGATGGCTGGAGCATAGTGGCACTCACAGAACTGCAGCAGTAGCCAAGGGCTACATCCTGACCCGCAGTGGCAGAAAGCCTGGACCTGGATGGCATGGGCTTTTGAAACTTCAAAGTCTACTCCTAGTGACACACTTCCTCCCTAATCTCTCTAATCCTATCAAAAAATTCCACTCCCTGGTGACTAAGCATTCAGATCTTTAGGCCTGGGTTGGAGAGATAACTCAGAGGTTAAAAGCACTGACTGCTCTTCCAGAGGACCTGGATTCAATTCCACAAGGCAGCTAACAACTGTCTGTAACTTCAGTTCCAGGGGACCCAACTCCAGTGCAATAAAATGAAAATAAATTAGTAAAAAAGCAAAAAATAAATAAAATAAGTAAAAAAATATTTCATGGGATGAGAAAGCTCATGCATATATATTTATATGTCTATGGGGGCCATTCTTATTCAAATTACCACAATACTAACATATATATTTCCTGAGCTATGAACTAAATTTAGATTCTGTTGTAGTAGGAGCAGCGGGCTATGTTCCTCCACCCCGCTAGCTTTACCCCGAAATAATTACAAGGAAACTGTATTCTTTTAAACACTGCCTGGCCCATTAGTTCCAGCCTCTTATTGGCTAGCTCTTCCATATTAATCTAACCCATTTCTAATAATCTGTGTAGCCCACGAGGTGTGGCTTACCAGGGAAGATCTTAACCTGTGTCTGTCTGGAGTGGGAGAATCATGGCAACTCCCTGACTCAGCTTCTTTTTCCCAGCATTCTGTTCTGTTTACTCCAACCTCCTAAGGGTTGGCCTATCAAATGGGCCTAGGCAGTTTCTTTATTAAATGAAAGTAACTCCTCCATCAAGATTCCTAGTGTTTGCTGAGGGAAATCAGAATAGGTAGCCATACTTCTTTGACATAAAAACTATTTGAGTTAGCATTCTGTCCTCCAGGTAGCTACAGTGTTCTAAGTCACTTATGCTGAAGACCGCCCTTCCCTAGGTGACCTCATAGTAACAATAGAAGAAGCAGAAGTACATCTGCCTATGCTGACCACCTGTCAGGGTGGCACCGAGCTATCTTAACTTCAAAAGAGCTAGGCAACCACCTCCTGAGTTAGAAGGTACAATTATGCCTGTTAGTCTCCAAAATTCTCTGTCAGACAAGGTGGAAATGGGCCTGCATTTTTCTATATTAAGAAGCAGGGCATAGAATACAATGACAAATGCGCCCTCTGTAGGACCCAGCCATGACAGGCTCAACAGAGACCACCCAGGCACCACCATCCAAGGGGAAAGTGCATATGAAGGAGAAGAACAAATTCCATTTTGAGAGAGAACTCCATTTTAGACAAGGCTTAACTAAGGAGGATAAATGCAGCCCCAGTAAAGTCATAAATATTTCCAAGAGACTGTGCCTGCCCTGGTCCAAGTGACCCCACTAGGGTGTCCAAACAACATCCGCTTGCTTCAAACGTCCATGTGGATATCTGATCTACTGTTGTTTTAAAATTCTTGTCTTCTGACATTCACTGTTTTAAAATTCCCCTATACTCCAACCAGCGAATTCAAAGGTTGTATACCTGTACCCTATCCCGAAATGCCAAGGCTGGTGACACCCTGATTGAGGTTTTTTTTTTTTTTTTTTCATTTAAAAAACCCTTTTATCCTGAGAGTTTGGGGCTGTTTTCCCCTACTTGGTGTGTCGGTGTGTTGGATTACAGTTGAGCTAGCTTGTATTCAATAAATCCCAGTGTGTTCGCATTCAATACCGGATCTGTGGTGGTCTTGTGATGTGGGCACAACACCTAATGTTCCAACCATTGTAGATAGGATCACCTGATGTCCCTTAGCCCAGTGTACTCACCAGGATACCCCTAGACATATGCCAGTTAATTAGAGGCCCTGAACTTTAGAAATCCCTCCCCCCAACCTCTGCTATGATAAAAATCCCACCTTAACTTGGCTCAAGGCTCTCAGATTGTGCCAATGTGTTGGACACACAGAAAATCTGAGTTCAAACTTGAATAAGAATAAAGGCTCTTTGCTTTTACATATGAAACTCGGTCTCTTTATTGATTTTTGGGGACTCTGCCATCTGGGCATAACACCCTCCTCCTCTCTCTTCCTGGAAGTTCATCTCTGAAGATGCCAGCCCAGACACGGACCCAGAGGAAGCTTTGGGAACTGACTTTTACCAACAGGCCTGAATATCGTTAGTCTGCATCCCCAGGACTCCCCACCTTAGAGACACTAAACCCTTTTCCTGGCCTGGCGCTGCACACCTCCCGTCTCAGCACCCCTATAGGAAGAGGCAAGGAGCTAGAGTTTGCGAATAGCCTGAGCCCAGGTTAGTCTGGGTTAACAAGCAGGCTAAAAGCTTGTCTCAGATGACCAAAAAAAAAAAAAAAAAAAAAAAAAACCCCAATAAATCCTCGAAAGTCCTCTCCTTTGCCCTGTCCTTTTCCTAAACAGTTACTTTTGTCTAGTGAAGATCTGCATCAGGTGGCCATATGAGCCACCTCTCTGGAAATGACCTCTTTCCTGGGATCCCCTTGTGCACGAAGGGCATTTACACCAGTAAGCCTCTCGTTGTTTTGGTTTTACTGATTTTTCTTTTGTCCATTCCAAATAAGAACTCAGAGGGTCGAAGAAAAAATTATCATCTATTCCCCACCCCCACACAGCGTTCATGTTAATGTGTTTTCACCGACTAAATGTGCATTGCCAACGGTACGTTTTGTAACTTTGAACCACAAAGTCTATTTATATAATACAATAAAATACTTTGTGTCATTCATACTAGGACTTCTTGGAGGATTTTATACATCTACTGTCAGAGGCAGAATCTTATATGTCTGCTCTCAAAGGCTAGCCTGCAGCTTGAGATTTGTCCATCACAGCCTCCTAGGTTCTCGGAGTACAGCCACATGCCACCACATCTGGCCTAGCTGATAGACTTCATAGAAAAAGTAAGTTTAGTTTTATAAACCGACAGGAGCCTTTGGAATCGGCTGCCCCATTTTGCATTGTCATCCGCGCTGGGTGAGAGAACTTGCCCTTCACAGCCTAATAGTTGGAGATTAGCCCTTTGGATGGGTGTGTAGTGCTGTCTCCTTTTCATTCATTCATTCATTCATTCATTCCTTTGTTTGGTTTTTTGTTTTGGGGACAAGGTCTCACCATGTATAAACCATTCTTTAGATTGATTTTAAATGGTTAATTGACAGTAGACTATCTTTCCCTTCACTACATCCTGTTATGCCCACATCCTGTGATCCCAAGAGACCACCAGGAATCCAGGTTCGCATGCAAAAGCAAAGAGCCTTTATTGCAAGCTTGAGCTTGGGCTCTCTGTCCAGTCGACACAGCAGTTGGATCAGGGAGAGCCTGGGGCTCAGCTACAGCAGGGTTTTAAGGATCAAGGAATGGGGATGGGGGAAAGGGAATAGGAGAATTCCAGATTCAGATGGGGGAAACTCCTGATTGGACAGGAGTGAGGCAACAGAGGTCTTGCCAAACAGGGATTGGGACTGGCGTTGCTGTAAGGAAACTGGCAACCTATATACACATTAGGTAAGCTCTTCTTAATGTTCTGGAGCATCTAGTACTTGTTTCAATTATGATTGGTTGCCCACAGAGTACAGGTTGTGGCTTTTCCTGGTTATTGTAATGGTGAGGCCTAGTCCCAGTATTGTTAGTCTGTAGCCTGTCATGGCTGCACTGATGTTAAGTTAGGCCTCTTCACTTCCCAGTTTACTGTTACTGTGGCCTTTTTCCTGAAGACATAACTCAGTCAGAGGAGGGTCTTCTTCTTTGCAGGCAGAGGCTGGCTGGGTGCTGTAAGCCCAATTCAGAAGGGGAAATAGGAATATTTTGAATATATTCATGTTTAAAAGCACTAAACTTGACAAGCACATTCTCTCTCCCAACTTGATTACCATTTGCACAAGAAATGGTAATCAAGGAGGCTCAGTGATGTATCTCTTGGCCAAATGCATTGAAACACTATTAATGAGTGTGAAAAATAATAAATCACATGGCCTACACATCTGAGTATCTGCAAGCATCCCCTCCCCATTTTGAAGTGACATTAATGGATTCGGATTTGATTACTACCTTTGAGCAGACATAGAAACCTGAAGGATAACTTTACTCTTGAGTAAAAGGGAGGGGCTATGGAGATGCAATGGAAAAGCATCAGCATTTTCTCTTCCATACCTGCATTAGCATACAGTAAGTATACATTAGTATACACACGTCCAGAGCAACGTGAAAATGGACCTTGCTGGGTGTGGTGGCACATACCATTAATCTCAGCACTTGGGGAGTAGAGGCAGGCAGATCTCTGTGAGTTAAAGACCAGTTTGGTCTAAACAGCAACAAGTTCAGGTCAGTCAGGGCTACCCAGGCAAAACCTTACCTCAAAAAGGAAAGGGGTAGCCGGATGGTGGTGGTGCATGCCTTTAATCCCAGTACTCGGGAGGTAGAGGCAGGAGCAGGCAGATCTCTGTGAGTTCGAGGCCAGTCTGGTCTACAAGAGCTAGTTCCAGGACCGGCTTAAAAGCCACAGAGAAACCTTGTCTTAAGAAAAGAAAAGAAAAGAAAAGAAAAGAAAAGAAAAGAAAAGAAAAGGAAAGGAAAAAGAAAAGAAAGGAGGGGGAGGAGTGGGAATGGAGGACTTGACAGTTTCCTCCTAGAAATTCTCCCACTTTCTTTATAAATTGGGGTGAATGCTTTCTCCAACGACGATGCAATGATTAGATGAGAAACTATGATACATACTTGGCATTAACTAATTCCTCACCCCCACACCCTACAAAGCAGGGTTTCTCTGTAGCCCCGGCTGCCCAGGGACTTTGTAGACCAGGCTATCCTTGAACTCAGAGATTTACCTGCTTCAGCTTCCAGAGTGCTGTGACTAAAGGCGTGCCCGCCCCCACACCCTGACTATTTAAAAACCATCTACCTTAAACCGGGGGTGGGGTAGCACGCCTTCAATCCCAGCACTCGGGAGGTTAAGCAATTTTCATAAATCAGCTATTCTCGGTCGCAGAGTCTGCATTCAAATTCTGGTTTATCTAGGGCTGCAGTGATAAACTCATGGCCAGTCTTTTAAACTTTTCTGACGTCTTCTGTTAGGGCTTGCTGTGTCAGCTTCCCCTGCAGCCTGGGATTTCCCTAGCACTTTGCAGTGCGCTTTGATCTTTCTATAAACACTTATTTTAGGCTGGTCCCAAGGTAGTGCGGTATCTCAACTGATTGCTCACCATCAGTTATAAATACTTGTTTCGCGTTAGCATACCAGCGTCAAGGAAATGAAACTTTACTAAAAAAGTTCCCTTTGTACCAATATAGAGAAAACATTGTTAACATCAGAGAAACATTCCCAGAGTTACAAACAAGTAAGGGAAAAGAAGCGGCTGCCAAGCCGGGAGAATTTGATACAAAATTGTGGAGGAAAATAGAACAACTGAAACTCTTTTGTGAGCAACGATCTCACCTTAGCCCAGTCTAAAAATGGTGAAAAGGAGACAATTAGAGGCTGGACCACGGGTGAGGACAAGGCCGCAACAGCAAGAGCGGGACCGCAATCGCAGGGGCTGGACCAGGCACGAAGGGGACGGGGGAGGGAGCCGCGACTGGGGCGGGGCCACAGTGTTCGCTGGGCGGGGCCTTAGTCACGGGCTGGACCGTGGTCGCTGGGTTCGCAGCCGCGACGACGCGGGGCGGGGCGAGAACTCTGGACGGGGCCGCAACGGCAGAGGCGGGGCTATCGCGGGATTGCTACGGAAGCCGAGCAGGTTCGTCGCGGTTGTCGCAGTTCCGGCGGAGCGTCAGCTGAGTTCTGGAGGCGGAGGCTGCTCTGCCGGCAGGTACCGGTAGCGGTGGGTGTCCGGCTCCACCAGCCCAGCTTCTGCAGGATCCCCGGCTGGCCCGGGCCCAGGCGCCGCACTCACGGCGGCTCCGCCGCAGCCGCGGAGCGAGGAGCAGCCCGCGTCCCCCGAGGTTGGCGTCATGAGGAGCCTGCCGTTCTTCTGCCGGGGCCAGGTGGTGCATGGCTTCGGCCGCGGCTCCAAGCAGCTGGGCATCCCCACAGGTGAGCGCGTCGTGGGGCCGTGGGGCCGTGGAGCGATGGAGCCATGGGTCGTGGGGCAGGGGACCCTGGTAGCCGTGCTCCGCTAACGCCGAGCTGCGGAGTCCAGTCCGGGAAGGTACTGCAGGTTGATTGGCCGAACTCTCAAACTGTTGAAAGTTCTGTTCTTCAGATGTTACTGTGTAGTGATCAGTGACAACACGGGTAGTTCTGTGAGAGCCAACGTTTATTTGGTCTGACCTCGTAAGTTTTAATAGTTAAGACTTAACTGCCCGTCCTTAAAGAATGATATCCGGACTGCTTCTTGACCCATTGAATCAGTCTTTCAGTTTGAGATTTTGGTTTCTGTATTTTGAAAATAATAATCTTCTTATTATGAGTCACTACTCAGCCTACAAGGAGCGTTACGAGGAAAGCGCTGGGACTTTGTTTTAATTCTAACAGAAAGGGTCTAGCTCCGTTTCCCAGCTGCCACCCTACTCCTGAGCTCGGGAGATCTCTCATGGCCTCCTGAGTGACTAGAGATAAGGGCAATCTCCGATGAACCTCCCCGTTTATTTTATGTGTTTCTTTGCACTTGTACATTTCCGTCTGGTTTTTCTGAGATTTTCATACGCTTGCCTTGTGACTCGTTCTTAACCTTGCGCCCGAAGAGGGGAAATCCAAGCCAGAATATATAGGGTTGGATTGGAAGTCTTAGAAAAGATCCTGGAAGTCGGAGTGTAACGGTTCAGGCTAACCTTTTAATGTGATTAATCAATATTTAATATGAAACTTGTTATACTGAGTATCTGTTTACTTCTATTTAGCCAATTTTCCGGAACAAGTAGTAGACAGTCTTCCAGCTGATATATCCACTGGCATTTATTATGGTTGGGCCAGTGTCGGGAGTGGAGCCGTCCATAAAATGGTGGTGAGCATAGGATGGAACCCATACTACAAGAACGTGAAAAAGTCTATGGTAAGAGGCACATTTTGCTCTATTAAACGCACACAGAACTCCTCAGCATACTTAAAGGGTTTCAGAGGGAGGAAAAAGCATCAGGCGTGGTAGTGTACTTCTCAAATCAGGAGTTAAATCAGGCCTGGGTGACCTGGTGTGGTGTTACACACTTTTAATCCCAGCACTTGGGAGGTGGAGGTAGGAGGATCTCTGAGTTCAGGGCAGACTGATCTACAGAATGAATTCCAGGGATGTCAAGACTACTTGGAGAGATCCTGTCTCAAAACAACAGCAAAGCAAAAAAGAATAGCCTGGACTGGATGCTTCCCTATATTACGTCATTCCTGCCGTACCCCCAAGCATTTATTTACTTTATTTGAATGGAAAATTTTTTTCTCCGTGTTTGTTCTGTGCTTCTCTTTGAATAAAGTCTCCCTATCCAGGGGTATATAGTTGGATCAGGTTTTTGTAACAGTTTTCTGCTAACCTCTCTGCTTTTTGGTTGAGAAGTGTAATCCATTTAAATTAAATATTTTACTTTTAATCGTGTGTCTGAGTCTGTGTGGATGTGTACATAGGCTCAGGTACCCATGGAGGCCAGAAAAGGAATTTGGATCCCTGGAACTGGAGTTGACTTTATGAGCTGTCCAGTGTTAGTGCTGGGACCCCAACTCAGGTCTTCACATGCTCTTCACTGCTGAGCTGTGACCCCAGCCCTCCATTTAAACTTTAAAGTAACTGCTATGACCACACTATTGGACATTTCTATAGTCCTAACACTTAGATGGTGATGCAGGAGGATGACAAATATAATCTGTATTGTATTGTAAGACCCTACTCCCCAAAAGAGTAATTGCTGGCAAGAAAGGGTTTCCATCATATTGCTTTTTGTTTTCAGTGTGTTCTTTAAGTGGGCACTCCTCTTTGCATCAGTATTGCCTGTTTTATTAGTCATTTCCCTTTTTAGCACAGAAAAACTCTCTCTACTTCAGCCTTTCTAGTGCTGGATGCCAGATGCGGGCTACCGGGCGCTGAAACGATGTTCTTGTAATTGCACACGCACTTATATGTATCAGAAACAAAAATGAGATATTATTGTTTTTTGAGACAGGGTCTTGCTGTGTAACCCTGCCTGGCCTGGAGCTCACAGAGATCCATCCTCTTGCCTCTGCCTCTGCCACTCCTGTGCCGGGATAAGTCATGCGCCATCATGCCCAGCTCTTTTGTTTGAGAAAGGGTCTTCCTAATTAGCCCAGATTGATCTGGAACTCACCAGATAGCCCAGGACCCCAAAATACTCATGTTTCTAAGTGTTGAGAAAAGGGAGGCACTTCACAAAGCATTTCATAAAATCGGTCTTTGCCATAGTTAGTGTTTCATTGCCTTTAGATTACTTCCTGTGTGTGGCTCAGCTTCATTCCTGGTCTCTGTTGGTTTTTAAACATTGCTGAGACTCATATCCAGGGCCATAGCATACTAGGCCAGCATTCTGCTTAGCTACCCTCCTAGCCCCTCTCTCCAAAATCAGCTTGAGGATATAGTATTTTGTTTTTCCCTGCCCTGCTTTTCCCCACAGCTTAAATCCTTACTGGTTTTGAGTTAATCTTTTGTAGACACCAAGTGAAAAAGCAGTTAGAAGAATTTTATTTTGAGACTTGGTCTTGCTGTGTAACCCCGGGTGACCTTGGACTCACAAGCCATTCTCTGCCTTAGGCTTCTGAGTGCCAAAGGTGTCAGGCCTGTGCCAGCATGCTGAATTTTTAACTTTGAGAGTAATAAGAGAAGTGTGTCCCAGAGAGCCACAGAGCTAATTGCTGACGTATAGGTCAGGGGTCTCAACCTTCCTGGTACTGCGACCCTTTAGTACAGTTCCCCATGTTGTGCTGACCCCGACCATAGCATTATTTTCTTTGCTACTTTGTAGCTGTAATTTTTCTGCTCTTATGCATTGTCATGGAAATATTTTTGGAGATAGAGGATTCTCAAGGGGTCTCAACCCAGGGGTTGAGAACTGTTATAATGGATAGCAGTGAGCTTGAACTCCTCCCGGCTTTGGGCTGTGCTGATATTGAGGAGGGTGAAATTGCTGGAGAAGTAAGGGAAGAGGTGATTAGTGAACATACACTTGCTTTTCTGTGGGGAGGGGAAGGAAAAGGAAGGAGAGGCTATCTCATTTCCTTTATAAGCTTCTCAGATAACAGAAATAATGTTTGTTATCAAATCATTTCTGGACCACCTAGAATTCTGATAGGAGAAACTCAGTAAACTGTCAGGATGCCGATGCAGTTCAGGACGGGATTATTTTAATACTGTTATTTGCCTTAACAGCCATGCATGAAAGTTTTCTGCCCTAATAAATAGTATTGTCCTATTAATTTTAGTATACCCCAGGTCATCATTTTCTTTTGTAGCTAGTGTTTTTAACAGTCTAACTGGGGATCAAACTCAGGCCATCTAGATTGGTGCCTGCTCCCTTTACCTGCTACGAGATCACAACATTTGCAACCCTTCTCCATAGCTTAGTGTGATCTGACTCAGTGATGTTACCTAGCCTGGAGTGCTGGGGTTACAGGAGTTATTGCCTGTCTTTGAGCCCTTACCACAATGTATGATACACACACACACACACACACACACACACACACCCCTTTTTCCCTGCTGAGCCTGAGACCCTGCCCACGTCTAACAAGTCCTTACCACAGAACTGTTCTCGTGCCCCGCCCCCTATTTGCTTGATTTGAGAAGGCTTCACTAAGTAGCCCAGGCAGATCAGCCTCCCCAGGAAGCTGGAATTACAGGCCTGTACCACCGGCTTACTTGTTAGTGTAAATTCTCCAGTTGTCTTCATGATTTTCTTGGATCCTCTTGATTTTTACCATATCAACTGTTAAAATAGTTTGCTAGTTTTCTGTAGCTCTTAGTTTGTAAGAGTTTTTGAAAAGTGGATATGAGGGAGAATGTGTGCCCAGGGCTTCCCTCTAACTTGCGAAGATGGGGAAGAATGGGGCAGTAGCTGGGGCCTCTCCACTGCTCCTCAGGCTCTGACAGCCTGGAGGCACAGGCTTGCAATCTCAGTCCCCAAGAGGCAGAACCTGGAGGAACTCACAGCCACCTGGGCTGCAGCCGAGACTGTCTGGAAGACCCAGTGGGTAGCGGAGTGCTTAGCCAGTGAAAGACTATGGGTTTGATCTTTAGCAGGGAAAGGGAAGAGAGGACCATTCGTGGAGAAAAAGAGGATAAACTTTAGATTTTTTTTTTATTTGTTTGTTTGTTTCGAGACAGGGTTTTTTTTTTTTTTTTTTTTTTTTTGTGTGTGTGTGTGTGTGTGTGTGTGTGTGTGTGTACCAGCCTAGCTGTCCTAGAACTAGCTGTTGTAGACCAGGCTGGCCTCGAACTCACGGAGATCCACTTGCCTCTGCCTCCCAAATGCTGGGATTAAAGGCATGCGCCACCACTGCCCAGCTAGGTTTTTTGTTTTTTTAAAACTGGTTTTCTCTGGGTAGAGGTTTCACATGCCTTTAATACCAGCACTCGGGCAGCAGAGGCAGGGGGATTTCTGAGTTTGTAGAGTGAGTTCCCAGACAGCCAAGGCTACACAAAGAAACCCTGTCTTGAAAAACCAAAACCAGACAAAAATGGAAGTGGGTTTTCTTCCCCCTTTTTGAGTCTAAGTCCTATTTCAAGTGTATTTGGTTGGTTGCCTTACTATGTACATGCCTGATGTCAGAGGAGGGCAGAAGAGGGTGCTGGATCTCCTGGAAATGGAGTTACACAGTTATCAGCCATCCTCTGGATTCTGGGAATCAAACCTGGGTCCTCTGGAAGAACAGCTCCTGTGTTTAGCTGGTCATTGAGCCATCACTACAGCGCTCTTCCTCACCCCCTCCACACACACTATGGTAATCTTTTTTTTTTTTTTTTGGTTTTTCGAGACAGGGTTTCTCTGTGGTTTTGGAGCCTGTCCTGGAACTAGCTCTTGTAGACCACGCTGGTTTCGAACTCACAGGGATCCGCCTGACTCTGCGTCCCAAGTGCTGGGATTAAAGGCGTGCGTCACCACCGCCCGGCTACTATGGTAATCTTTTCAACACTTTGTTTATAGGAAACCCACATCATACACACCTTCAAAGAAGACTTCTATGGCGAAATTCTCAATGTGGCCATTGTTGGCTACCTCAGACCAGAAAAGAACTTTGATTCTTTAGGTAAGAATTTATATTAATCTTCATTACTATTACAGCTGTTACTATGGTGGTCACAATGATAGGACATATATTTGAGCATTTAATGCATGCTCAAAAAAAAATATTTTATTTTTTTGTTTTTTTGAGACAGGGTTTCTCTGTAGCTTTGGAGCCTGTCCTGGAACTAGCTCTTGTAGCCCAGGCTGGCCTCGAACTCACAGAGATCTGCCTGCCTCTGCTGCCCAAGTGCTGTGATTAAAGGCGTGCGCCACCACCTCCCGGCTTAGGCACTATTTTAACCATCAAAGTTAATCCCTTTGTCACCAACAGTAGCTGTGTGAGGTATTGGTGTGCCTATCTCAGTGATAAGGAAATTGATCACAGAGATTAAGTAGTTTGCCTTCGTCCATTTTCTGTTGGTCTGACTGAGTACAGGTGTTTATTTCGCACATAGTTGGTGGAAGTTGGAGTCAGGAGTGATGCAATCATGTGGGCAGTACCTGGTGAGGGTCTTCTTGGTGCCTCAGTGGGGGGACATTGCAGGGTGGATCAGAAGAGGCTCACTCCCTGGGCACCGCAGGGTGGATGGGAGATGGCTAGGAAGAGGCTCCCTGGCACTCACCATTCCACTATGCTCTCATGGTCCAGTCACTTCCCAGAATTTCCAC
This sequence comes from Alexandromys fortis, assembly GCF_014885135.2. NCBI lineage: Eukaryota > Metazoa > Chordata > Mammalia > Rodentia > Cricetidae > Alexandromys > Alexandromys fortis. The sequence continues at coordinate 3,132,362 of NW_026067895.1, forward strand.
TTTCAAATCCTTTCAGCCTTAGGAACTGTTCAGCACATGAATTTCAGGGCACACCCAAGCCATATCAGTTAGCTAGTGAGTGGTGGCACCTGGCATCTGACCCCCGCAAGGCTGACTAGGCAGTCGGTGCTGGAAGTGCAAGAAATAGTAGTTGGGAGATTTGTTTCTGGTGTCATCAAGTGCCTGTTGGTATAGAAGGAGGATTCAGAACCCCAGGATGCGAAAGCTTTCTTTACCAGAGAACCCACCATAGCGCTGACTGTCCCTGGAGAAAGACAAGGCTCTAGCATTGGTTGACCCCCTGTGCTTTGCCAGGGCTGTGGCGCGAGGGTGGCTAGCCTGTGCGTTTGGGGGGGGGGGGGGGGGAGAGCTGAGCAAGAGGAATAAAATGTATTTATTAGCAGCTTATATTTTTTCTTTTTTTTTTTTTTTCTCCAGAGTCACTTATTTCAGCAATTCAAGGTGATATTGAAGAAGCAAAAAACCAACTGGATTTACCAGAACATTTGAAACTCAAAGATGATAATTTCTTCCAAGTTTCTAAAAGCAAAATTATGAATGGCCACTGATGAAAAGTGCCTTATCTAGCCCCTCGCTGTCGTCTCATTGCTTGTGATACAGTCTCACCCTGGTCATATTTTAGATCGAGCCTTTCCCTGTAGCTGTCAAGTGGTCTTCCGCTATTAACTCCATCATGTTATATAGTACTAAAAGATTCATTCAGAAATCAATACTTTTTAAATGTAGTATGTGATGCTAGCTAGTGTCGTGTAGTGGAGATGAAGTCTGTATGAGTGTGGGTGGAAGAGCAAGTCTCTGTGGGAAATGAAGCCTGGTTCTCGTTCTCATAACCATGTGCACGGGCGCTGCTGAGCAGGGGCTTTTCCCAGGAAATGTGCCACACAGAACTTACCCCGGGAGGAGACTCTATAGAGTGTATTTTCGTTATTTTGTGTATTAATATATTTTTGCAGACCTACAAACTTGCGAGCTTTGAGTCACTTCCTTGAGTGTCCCAGTGTCTGTACAGAGCCACTCCAGCTTGAAGTGGTCACACGTGTCCCTGTATCAGGGCGCCTGCTTCTCTGCACAGATTTGTTTTATTTCTCTCTCCTTTTGAGACAGGCTTCCACTCTGTAGCTCCGGCTGACTTCAGATGATTCGTAGCGGCCCGCCTCTCTTTGCACTGGGATTAAAGGAACGCACCACCAAGCTTGGTTATCACACTTTCCGGAAAGGACACAAAATATTTGTTTTCTCCTTAGGGAAACCAATAAATGACATATTATATGTCGCACATATGAAGTGTGGTCCTATTGTTTTCAGTGGGAGCTCTGTATGAACAGCTACTTAAATATAATTTAATGATCATCTGAAGAGTCCTTGTAGTTTCAGGAGTGGAGAAGTTTGGGCTAAATAATATTTCTCAGTTTCCCCCTTACTCTAACTTTTGGTGGCTTGAGTTACTGAAGTTGAAATTGGATTACCGATCGTGTTGTGCCTGTCAGCATATTGAATCGTTTGCTGTGTGGCAATAGATTTGCTGTTGGGGAGGCCCTGCCTGGTGGGAGGGGCCATGTTAAAATAGAAAGGCAATTTTAAACAATACACAGACACACACATGTAGTGCACGCATGTGTGTAGAAGTGGGGTGTGGTACAGGATGGATGCTGGACAAGTGCTCTGTCACTGAGCCACATCCCCTAGCCCTGAAAGTAGGATCTTTGATTAAGTGTATGGAAGTGCATTGCTAATGTCACCTCACATTGTGTTACAGCCATTGCTTTGGAATTATGTGGTTGAGAGGTTAGTGAATTATCTGGACTTCTGTATTGTTGATGTATTATAAGAAATTATAGTACCACTTTGATTAGTCTGAATGTTTTCAGGCCTTGGAATAAATTTTGACTATGTGTTAATTTTCCTGTGATGCATGTGTGACTAAGAGCCTTGCCTCCAAGCACACTCCCTGCCCCCAGCCCCTTTCGCTTTCCCAATCTATCCCCACACCCCCCCCTTTTTTTTTTTGACTTTCTGAGCCACACAGTTTCTGAATCCCTGGCTGGGCTGGAATGCACAGAGATTCACCTGCCTCTGCCTTCTGAGTGCTGGGATCAAAAGTGTGCATCAAGCCTGGCCAAGATCCCCCCCCACACACACATTAATGCTTTTTACATCTATGTAGTTTACTCCCTTGTGTAATTCTCAGACAGTCCTGTACACATGGCTTGGGCCACCAGTCACGCACACACTGATGTGGGGCATTCTTCCATCTTTGCCATTTATGAGTACATTTCAGTACTCCCGAACTCTTCTGGGATGAATTAGCAGCTTGCATTTAGGGCACTTATGTGACAGGGTTGTGTAAGGACCAGTAGCTTAGACCTGAAGACAGCTTTGCTTTCTTGATGAAATTTCTATCGTTTTCCTGTTCCCCTTGAACTTGGAACAGATGTGAGATGGGTGGAGACTGAGCTGTGACACAGAGCAGTGCTTCCGAAGGAGATGCCGCCCATCAGAAGGATGAGCCAAACACTGGAGAGCGAGCTTTCCGTCAATGGCAGGTGGTTTGACAACTTGAAATGACTAGTGCGTATAGAGAAGTAACGGTGGCTTAGCCACGCTCTGTGAAAGTCAGGGGAAGCCAGGAATGGTAGCATGCTCCTGGAGCTCTAGCGCTGGGGGGCTGAAACCAGGTCGCTTCAGTCCGGAAGTGTGAGGAGCCCAGCCTGATGAGTATAAGACCCTATCTTAGAAGTGGGCGTGGGTGGGTCAGTGTAGTGCAGTGGGAGGGGCTATACTCGGCATGTGATGCCCTGGCTTCAGCCCCAGCACCAGATTTGACACAATAACAAAGTTAATTGTGTTATTTGGAAAGTGTTCAGAAAGTTGGGAAACAAGATGAACTTCTAAGTTGGCTTTTTGTTCTTTGTTTTGCTTTTGTTTTCCTTACAGGATTTTACTATGTGTAGTCCAGGCCCACTTGGGATTCGATGAGGTCATTAAGCCTCAGCCTCCCAAGTGCTGGGATTATGTGTGCTTTACTGTGCCTGGCCTCAGCAGCAAATACTCTATTGTGCTACAAATCAAACCTCAAGATTCATGCAAGGCCAGCAGTCTGCCAACTGAGTTACACCCTCAAACTCCTGAACCCTTAATCTTACTTATTTGTGGTGAGAACATTTAACATATTTTAGGATGAGTTCTAATTTGAGGTGGGGTTTCTCTTGCAGACCCTGAACTCTCAGAGGTCCGTGTGCTACTGCCTTTTAAGTGCTAGGACTGAAATAGTGTGCCACCATACCCAGCTTAGGTTGGCTGGCTTGCATCCTATTTTATTTTGTGTACACCTGTATGTGTGTATGTTGTGGGTGGGCATGTGTGTGTACCATAGTAGGTAGGTGAGTGTCAGGGAGCAATCATACGACTTCATTCTCTTCCAGTAAGTGGGTCCTTGGATTGAATTCTCATTGTCAAGCATGGCATCAGATGCCTTTATCCATTGACCATTTTGTTGGCGTGGATTCTAACTTTTTAGAGATAGGGTCTTGTTATGTTGCTCAGACTGGCCTTTATCTTAAAATCCTACCTAGAACTCCCAAGTGCTGGGTTTACAGGTGTGTGCCACTGTGGCTGAAGCATGAACATTTGACCTGGTTTTGATCAGTCAACCCGCTTCTTCCTTTGGAGGTTCATGTTCTCCAATTTCACACCAACAGCTTCACTTTATCCATTTTTTTTTTATGTGTATGAGTGTTTGCTTGCATCTGTGACTACATACCACATGTGTGCAGTGCCCGAGGAGGCCAGAAGAGGGTGTCATATGTCCCGGGAGTTGTGTTGTAGTTTTTGAGCTACCGAGTGAATACTGGAAATTGAACCCAGGTCCTTTGGAAGAACAACCAATACTCGTAACTGCCAAGACATCTCTTCAGCTCCCCACCCCCCAGTAATTGTTACATGTGGACTGATGCATGTGCATGCCAGAAATTAACCTCAAGTCTTATTCCTTAGGAACTACACACCTTGATTTTGATTACGAGCACCAGCTGCTCTTTCAGGGGACCCAGGTTCAAGTCCCAGCACATGGTTTACAACTGTCTGTAACTTCAGTTCCAGGGGATCTGACATCCTCTCCTGGCATTTTTGGGCACTGCATTCACATGGGGCACGGACATATATACATACAGGCAAAACAACCATATACATAAAGTAAAAGTAAGTAAAAGTGGGGTATGGTGAGATCCACAGATTTCCCCAGTGTCAGCCAGGCTCTTGCTAGTAGTGTATTTGCTGAACTCCTGTCTCCTTGACTAACACTTTTGATCACTGCAGCTAAGAACGCATTTTGTTTTCTTCTGGCTTGGGAGCAGATCGCTGCTAAGAGTTCTGAAAGAGGGGTGTCTTATTACTCGCTCTGCTAGGAAATTGAGTAAAAAGAAATGTCTCATGGTTGGGTTACTTGAAACCATTCATTATTTGCTTTTTGTAGGGCGAAGAAAAGGCTTTGTTGAAAGAAGCTGAGTGTGTCTTTGTTTCCAGATTTTAAGTTTATCTGGAAAATTAAATCTCCTTCTCCCTCCCCCGTGTAATCTGACTCCACAAATCCTGGAAAAACAGTAGGCTCACAGTTGGGGAGAGCACTGATCAGCAAAAGCAGTGAACTGCAAACCAGGAGCCTTGTGCAAGCTCCCGTTCTGCTGGGAGGGTGACAGGTCAGTGTTCCCCTCACAGGTGACAAGGAAAGCAGCTCAGAAAGTTGAGTCACAGTAGGAAGTACTAAGCCACAAACTCATGAATCGGGACTGTCCCCGTGTATCACCCAGCAAGCTTTCCCAAAGAGAAGGAATGCTGTGAATGAGCGGAGTGAGATAAGATGATTGGAGTGGAGGCAGTTTGTCAAGCCAGCACCCGGCCAGTATCTATGGACACTGGTGGAATTTTCTTATGCCCACACACACACATATGGGAAGGTATTGCTTTTTATGCCTGGCTGCATCCAGTGAGTAGTCTTGGACCTGGTCACCACATTTCATACATACAAACCTTGTTCTGAGCCAGGGGACGCATTGGGTCACCAAGGAAAAATAGGGAACATTGGATGTTCAAAGGTTAGAAAAATTGATTACAATATCTTCTTTCTAGATTGGTTAATTGCAAGCAGGCTGATTACACAGTCCATAGTTCTAATAGACCTCAAAGCACAGTGTTAAGTTGGGTTCAGGTTGGATGAAAGTTTGATTTGTAAAGACCAACTTTAAGCAGCATTTCTCAGCACATGGTCCCCATAATGTGTGCCTGTTATCCCAGCACAGGGGAAACTTGAGGCAGGATGCTTTGGAGTTTGGGGCTGGTGTGGATCACATCGCTAGGGAAAGGGCAGAAGAGAGAGATTTATTTTTGTATCTGGCAGTATAAGAGGAAAGTCTAAAGGGTTCAACTGTGAAAAAATTCCATGTACAGTCACTGGTGGCCTCATTTCTCTTCTGTTATGATCTAATATCCTGACTTACATTCCCCAGGGGGTACAGTCCATACAATGGAGGAGATGTGGTGGCAGAAGCCTGAGGCCAGACAGTCACATTGCATTGGCAGTGTGGAAACAGAGAAAGAACAGGAAGTGGAGCCAAGTATAGAGCTTCAAAGTCCACCCCCAATGACGCACTTCCTCCAGCAAGGCTCCAACCCCTCTAGGTTCTATCACCTCCTTAAACCCACCACCAGTTAGCCAACCTTCTGAATGCTGGAATTTACAGGCGTATGACTCCACACCCAGACAAAACTTAATGGCCTTTTCTTCTTTGTAGTATTGGGGACTGGATGCAGGGCTCCTGCATGCAGGTAAGCACTGTATCATCGGAGGTATTTCCCAGTCCCTACTACTTGGTCATTTTTCTATAAAGGACTTAGCATCTGAGGGCTATGGAAACCTTTATGTCAATTTCCAGAGAACAGAAAGGATGACTGTGAGACTGTCCATGTCACTGCAGGTAGTAGTGAAACCCACAGCTGTGCTATATTGCGGTCCTATTACCTGTGCTGCTGGCCACGGTGGTGCACGGCTTTAATCCCAGCACTTCAGGTGGAGGCAGGAAGATCAGGAGTTCAAAGCCAGCCTCAGCTACTTGACACACAGTCTCAAACAACACCAATCAACTAAAGAAAAAAAAAAAAAGAAAAGGAATTATTACTGGAGACCACGGTGGAGGTGTGGAGGTGGGGGGGGTGTCTATCTGTGTGGGGGGGCATGGTTAGCATGGTAACAAGAGGACAACCTTGTGAGAATACAGGCAAAGCTTTAACTGAAACCTCAGCTTCTGAGTAGAGAAGAGTCAACACCGACCAGAGAACCAGCCACTCTGAGACTGCTCTCACTGACTTGCACCTGATACCTGCCATCTTGCAGACTCCAGCTCTAGCTGTTGTAGTTGGACCTGAAGGAACCACCAGCCCTCTTTAAATCGGGGCATTGAAAGGCCCTTTCCTGTGTCATGATGCTGGCCAAGATGAGGGATGATCTGAGAAGCCACTGACAGACTTCTTCTCAGGCATACTGGGAAGCAAAATAGATTACTGTTACCTGGACCAGATTCCTGCACTCCCACCAAGCCAGCTTTTCCCAGAATGCTAGTCAGCACAGGAAAAAGCCTGCTAGGCCAATGCTTATGTAGTCTGCTGGGGGGCGGGAAGGGGTACTGAGGAGTGGGCAGTAGTGAGCAGCCACCTGGATCTGCAGGCCTCATCTTTGTTCAGCCCCATTCTGTATAACATAACAGGAGTCCCCCCCCCCCCCGTCCTCCCCCCAGGCCTTGCCCCAATCTGGTCAGAGCCTCCTCCAGCACAGTTCCCATTAGCCAACATATGCAATATTCCTTTCAGTTTAGATACATACTTCAGTTTAAAAGAGCCAAGAACCAGGCTGAAGGCCTGAAGGGAGGTGACCTTGGGTGGGGCCTCAGGCAGGCACTCCTGAGCACCTCCAACCAGGTGTTTAGTGAAAATACCCTTCATTTTTTTACCCTTGTGTTCTAATCCTGGCAGGTGCCCCCAGAAAGCCACCATGGGACTCTGACCATCCCACACGCTCTCTCCGAGAGACAGAGGAGTGACTCGGAGAAGCCCACACCTTTCTGAGTATCTCTCTTCCTCCTTAACCCCTCTGTTGAATCTACATAGTTAAGTGACCTTTATAACATTCATTTATTTGTGTGGGGCCTGGCTTCCTGTCTGCGAGGCCCTTTCCACAGAAGGGAATTCGTCTTTATACCTTAAATCTGCTGAAAAACCCATGGTGGGGGAGATCATAGGCTCTAAGGGGAGGATCTTATTGTTTTTTGTTTTGTGAAGTGGGCATGCTTTCTAAATATTCATAATTTTACCCACAGACGAGTACTGTGATGAGAATAAGTGATCGTTGAGCACTCAGTTCTAACTGGGATATCTACATCACTCGCTCTGGTGCCTGGAGAATATTGTGGCGGGGACGGGGTGGGGGGGGCACGGACAGACGATGACACGTAAGAGTCAGAGGCTGAGGTGGGGGAGCACTGTGAAAAGCTGTCTTCTAGGCATGACATGGCCACTGTACTCACTACGTCAAAGCATCTGTGGTGACCTGGACAAGAGGCTGGTGACGTGGCTCAGCAGGGAAAGGTGCGTGGTTGTGTCCCCGGGACCTGTGTGGTGGAAGGAAAGAACCAATCACTGCAGGTTTTCTCTGACCTCTAGGTACACAAGGTGATGTGCAAATGTGTGTGCCCTGTGGCGTGTGCCAGGTTGGAGTCAGCAACATTCATCACAACCGGTGCTCGGGCTCCTGAGGCCTCACTCCTTCCCAAGGGGGATACTGCAGTTAACAATGGTCACGGGGGTGAGAGAGTCATTTCTTCATCCTCGTGGACAGGGATAAGTTGCTCAGTGCTCCAGCAAATGATCCTCAACCCATGCAGGTGTAAGCATCCTTGATTAAATTCAGCTGGTCACCCTGAAAAATAGACCCCTTAAAGGGGGACCTGCTGGGAAGGAGATGGGATTCGATAATAGTGTGTGTGAAGGCAATAAAAGAAAGGAACAGGGAGGGTAAATATTAAAATGCATTACATATATGCCTGAAATTGCCAAAGAGTAAATTTAAAAGCAGAAATGTTGCTCCTTTTCTCTTTTTTGACCTGACTCAGGAGGTGGCCCGATGAGAAGATAATTGGAGAAAGCAGAGCCAGAGCCTTTGGTTCTCAGCACAGGGGGCTGAGACATGTCCTGTACAATAGACGGGGTCCTGCTGATTCCCAGAAAAGTTGGCTTGTGGCTGGGGAGAGGGGCATTAAGCAAACACTACTGATGGTGTTGGGATTCTCAATTCCGAGCTGACAAAAGGCTTCAACCAGACGCCAGAGCCAAGACTCTTTAAGGTTTTCCTGTTCCCATAATTTCCCCATCCCATCCTGCCCCAGATTCAACTCTCAGTGGAGACTTTGCTTTGACCTACAGGTGTCCGCAGTTGATCTGACAGCTACACTCCCCCACTCTTCTCGTTTATAGCTAAGACCAGTTTTAATCTGGCGTAGTGCCGGCACTTGGGAGGCCGAGGCGGGAGCCTAGGTTACAGGGCAAGACCCTGTCTCAAGAAGCCAAAGCAGAAGAAAGAAAAAGAAGGAAGAGCAGGAGGAGGAAAAGAATGTGCACCGAAGTTTGTAGGCGAAAGGTCACTGTGCTAAACAAACATTGCTCTCCCCAAGGCTGGATGACCGATTGCTGCGAGCTGGGATGTTACGGGTTGGGAGCTAAAATTATCTTGGGTGTAATATAGTCAGTCCCCTTAATTGCCAGTTATTGTCCATGTCTCTGTGTGATCTAATGTCCTCATAACTGAGGCAGTTTAAAAAGAGGAAAAATCTCAGGCACACGAGAACTGTGTGTGTCCCCCCCCCCCACCCAGCACAATTACTGTTTAAGACCCTACTTTCTTCCCAGCTATAAACCTGTAAACTTCTAGAAATATTATCAGAAACCCTGTTTACGGGTAAAGGCCCTAACCCCGCCAGTCTTAGTGACACATGGTTTAATTTGCTCAGACATTTCCATCCGAGGCATCTCTGGGATCCCTCACTCATTTCAAAGGCCAAAGGCGGTGAAGAGGTGGGGGATGGGGTTCCCCCGAAACTTTCTGATCTGTCACTTAAGAGTCACCAAGATGTCAGTCACTATGGCTGGGGCTGAAACAATTAGTTGTGACTCTCCCTTGAGGAGTCCATGATCACACCAGGGTATGCCCTACGTGTTGTTCCTTTGCCCCTGAAGAACATACCCCGGTGTGGATGTTTCTCTTCTATCAGAGGGCCTCTCTTTCTCCTTACACTCATGCTTAAAGTCTAAGTTAAGTTACCTTTAATAAAATCTCCAGCCCTGTGTCAGATGGCTAGTTCCAAAATTCTTGACACAAACCTTGATTTGATCGGGGTCAAGCAAGATCTTTAAAAGACTAGGGGACTCTCCCTGTTGCTGAAGGTGACAATGTGGAACTGTCTTTGTTCCCACAGCATGGACATGACTATTGGTTAAATCCCATTATTGTGCACAAATAGAGCCCCCAGTGTCCACCACCTGGAAGACTCATTATATAACATCTGAGGCCTACAGCAGAGATTTCTCTCTGACATAACCTGCCCACTGGATGTGTCTATTCCATGTGAGAACTCTGTGTGTGTGTTTGTGTATGTGTGTGAGTGTGTGTGTGTGTATGCATGTGTGTGTGTGTTGACAAGAACAATTTTACTGAGGGGGACAAGGCCCTGGGAGAGGGTCACATGTTCATAAAGCCATCAGGTAAATATTGCCCTCTTAAGATATTTGACTCCCAGTCTTTCTATCAGTTAGGAATGGCCAGATGACCAAGTTCAATGTGTCTCTCATTCTGGATCAGCGATACTCAAACTTTCTAATGCTGTGACGCTCTAATGCAGTTCCTTACACTGTGATGATCCCCAACTAGAAAACTATTTCATTGTTACTCTGTAGAGGTAACTTTGCTACCTCCATGAATTATAACATAAATATCTGATATGTGACCCCTACAGGTTGAGAAACAATCGCCTAGAGGCGATGATTTTCATTTTTGTAACCACGCAACAAAAGTCTACGTGTGTTGGGACCAGAGAGGTGGTTTAGGGGGTAAATGCACTTGCACCAAGCGGGATCACCGGAGTTTGATCCCCAGAACCCAGATGATTTAAGGAGAAAACAGACTCCTGTAAATTGTTCTCTGACTTCTACAGATTTGCTACATGTGTACAACACGTACTGTAAAAAGTAATGTAAAAAACTGATCTTTTGTCGCTTTCTCTCTCAGGGCTGTCACTGTGACCCGAGTCGCTGCCAAGCCTTGAGGCCGCCGCGCTGACCACCACCGCGACGAACACCACCACCTTGAACATCTTCCGGCCGACTGGGGACGTGTCCCACCTGGCGGCCATCGTCATCCTACTGCTGAAGATCTGGAAGACGCACTCCTGTGTGGATATTTCTGGGAAAAGCCAGCTTCTGTTTGCATTGCCCGGATCTTTTTACTTCATCCATTTCACTCTATAACACATCTAGGAAGCTTATCTCCATTGCTTGTTCCTGTGCCACGGTGTTCCTGATCTACATGAAATTTAAGGCCACCTAAGATGGAAATCATGATACCCTCCGAGTGGAGTTTCTGTGGTTCCCGTGGGAGGCCTCTCATTTCTAGTCAATCATGACTTCTTTCCTCTTGAGTTCTTATGGACCTTCTTAATCTGCCTGGAGTCAGTGGTCATCCTTCCCCAGCTCTTTATCAACAAGACCCGTGAGGCTGACGCCATCACCGCCCACTACCTCTTCTTGGGCCTCTCCCGTGTTCCATACTTTGTCCACTGGATGTGGCGCCTCTGCTTCGGGGGAGTTTCTTTGATCGCATTGCTGTAGTGGCCGGGCCGTCCAGACCATTCTCTACTGTGACTTCTTTTACTTTATACATTACAAAAGTACTCAAGGGAAAGAAACTCAGTCTGCCAGTGTAAGTACCAAAGACCAAGAGCAGCCTCTGTCCTTCAGGGTGCTCAGACAGGATTCTCACCACAGCGAGAGAGCACGGATGCTCAGTGCGGGGTGGGGTGGGGGGGTGGGGGTGCAGAGGTGGCTCCTGTTGCAGCCGCTCTCTGCGGGGATGCAGAGGAAGGGACCAGGAGGCTCTGTACACTGCATCCTGCCTTAGCTTTTGTATTACTATGTACAAAGAGTCTTTATTTAATACAAAGAAAATTAATGCTGTGTTAATAAATTCAATTTGTAGATGAATTGGGACAGTTCCAAAAGTGAAAGTTTTGTATAGATTAAGTACAAACCTTTTTTATTTTTTGAAATTTCGTTGAGATGGTCGCTTCTTCTTTGTGTCTACAATGAAATTATACTCAACACTTGGTAGATTATTCAAACATCTGTCAAATTGCCATGCTATCTATTTCATTTTTTGCCAAAAGATGAGTTGTGTTTGTCTGAAATCTGAGACACCGTGTTCCATTTGGTATTTTTGCTCAGATCAGTCCTCATTGCCCTGAAAATCCTTCCCCAGATGTCAAAACACCACACTTCAGGTCCGTGAGAGTGGCTGGCAAGGCCTAGAGTTTCCATTATCAACACATCAGGTTCCCAGTGGAAACAGTGTCAGCTGATGCTCACCAAACACTCACCCTTCATCCCTGCTGAGACGTGGCAGCTTAAGTTTGTCCAGAAGGTGTGGAGAGCCCACCACACCCGGAGGTTCTGAGCCTCCTGCCTTCTGCATACTGAGAGTGGGTGGTGGGGGGTGATGGCTATTTGGACGAGCATTCTGCTTCTCTGAGGAATGGAACACAAATGACTACTTGTTACTTTCAGTCACAATTTTGAAGGGTCACTGCAACCATGTCAGATTCAAATATTTTCATTTGCGCTTTTGGTGATAAAATGATTGGCAATCTTTTTAATTGGCAACACCAATTGTCATTCCTTACACTTTTTTTAGTTTTTTTTTTTTTTAAACTGGGCTCTTGCATGGCCTACCTTGTGTTAACATCCTAAATAAATATTTTATTAAACAGAAAAAAATAATGTAAAAAACTGCATGTGTTGTATGTCATGCAGAAGGAGGGGAGTAGGCTGCTCTTCCTTCCACTATCAAGCTATTGAACAATGACCGAAGAACTCAGATTCCCCTAGGAATCCCACACTAGGTAGAGGGAAAAGCTGAAGCCTTGGTGTTAGGCAGAGATTGCACACAGCTCTGAAAACTCAATAGCGCGTTTATTCTTGGCTTTTGTCTTATCATTTCCATAAAACAGTAAGCCTGCTCTACAAGGAGAGAAACTCAGAGTCCTTTTCTCCCAGGTTTGGCCAAACTGTAAATAAGTTCATTTCCGTTTATCAATTTACTTCCTAATTTCTTTAAGATGCTAAGGGTGTATGGTTGTAAGTGGCCAGCCTCCTATAACCCCAGGGCTGTCGGTATGAATGGAACAGACCCAGCGCCTGTCTGTGAGGAGCCGGCTTCATGAAATCACAGCCATGTGATTCTTTTTCTTTGTTGCCCGTGTTTAAAACAGTGCAAGGAAACATCATTTGAATTTCCAGCGTTTCCTCTTATTCACTCATTCCCAGAGCACCTTGGGAAATTATCTTGTCCTGTTGATGTGTGGTGATCACGAAAGACTTAGTCACACCAAGTGTGCATCGATGGGATTCTTGTACTTTCTTCTCAAACATAGTCCAGTTATGCTCTAAATGTAAAGCCAACACTATATTTTATTTAAACTGGTGACATATAAATTTGGTTCTGTAGCTAGGTAGTACACCAAAGAAGCTTCTTTTTGTGTGTGTGAATTTAAATAGGCCATGACTCTGAGTGTGTCACAAGTGTGTTTTGAGAACTTTCGGTCTCTAGCTCCAGGTATTCCTAATAGCAGATACTCATCCCCATGGGATGTAACTTCTGACTTCACATTTGGAAAATATTGAGGGTTTACCTTTATCTTTAATTGTGTGTGTGCTTAGGTTTGTTCATGTGCGGGTAGCTGCCGGGATAGGTGAGAGGCATCAGATCCTCTGGAGCTGGAGGTCAGAGGTGGTTGTGAGCTGCCTGACATGAGTGTACTAACCAAAAAGAAACCAACCAGTTTATGAATGAATGTTGCCTAAAAAAGTGGCTGTGCTGACGACGCTGGAGACTGATGGCCACTTCCTGACTGTGAAGGGTTGTAGTAGTGTGGACTGAGAGGCAAACTTACATCTCGGACTTTGGTTCTTCAATAGTCCTTTATCACCCACTCTGCAGCTGACCAAGAGTTCCTTTTGAATATCAGATGAAACCTTTGGATTTTATAGCAGACAGCTAGTTTTCACCAGCTCGCAAACTAACCATGTCATAGATAGCTTCTGAAGCAGTTCCTCCGCTTAGCTGGGACCTCCCCACCCTGTGTCCCCACTGCCACCTTCGGGAAATGTATTTTAGCTTATGCTTACTCTATGTTCTCTGACTATAAAAGTGCATATAACTGCTTCTATGGCAGGACACATTGCTCCAGGGAACCTAAGTCCATATCTCTGGGCCATGGTCACTCATATTTGGCTCATGATACAATTACTTCTTATTCCCTTTGGATTAAGAACAAGGTTTTACCTTAACAACGTCTTTAAGTTGTTGTATTGTTTGTTTGCTTTTATTTTTTAAACAGTGTCTCAATCTGTAGTCTATGCTGGCCAGGAACTTACTATTGTTATCCAGTTTGGCCACTCAAACTCACGGTGATCCTCCTGCCTCAGCCACCTGTGTACTGGAATTAAACTATGCTTGGCCACGAGCCCCTCATCCCCTCTGGAAGTTCTAGACACTGTGTGCTATATTCAGGGAAGGGAACAGTAATGGTCTGAAATAGTACCAAATTTTGAGTACATACAGGCAAGTAAAGAGGATCACCAGGTAACATGAAGAAACTACATATACAGAGTGTCTACGCAGAAGGAAGATGAGAAGGTAACCAAAGAAGACGCGCTAGGCTCGGTGACAAGAGGACCCCATTTTAAAGGATTGTCAGGAACTTTTCTTCTGGTCAAGGCTGGGAAGGCAGCTGCCACAGAGAGTGAGCAACACATGCCGAAGGGTATGAGAAACAGCACGGTATTGCAAAAGACTAGAAGCGATTTGGTGCTGTGGGAATATAAATGAGGAAGCTGGGAGCAGGGAGGGACCAGGAAACTGTGGGTGAGAAGTCTTAAGACAGGTGAGCACCATGTGCCAAGAAGCTAAACGTGTTTCACGATAGTTAGGAGAGACTGGCAGCCTACAGGAGACCTTGTGAGTAACTCTGGAAGTGACGTGTTTGACTTGCTGAGATCTGGTCTGCACTGTTGGGAAACACTGCAGCCCAAGCTGGCTTCTCTCTGAAGGTGGTCCTCCCGCCTCACCATCCCAAGTGCTGGAATCACCAGTGCGAACAGCTGTGCCTGGCTTAAGGCTGCTCTTTTACTACTGCCTGAGTGTGTGCATGTGTGGGTCAGAGACAACTTTCAGGAGGCATTTTCTCCATCCACCCTGGTCAGGCCTGTACAGGAGCTTTTATCCCGAATCATCTCCTGGGGTCTCTCTGACTCTGTCTCTGTCTCCCTTTCTCGCCGACCTGATGCTCTATCTCTTGGTTTTCAGTTCCCCAAGTGCTGAAATTATAGCCCGCATCAGTATTCTACCTGCAAATGACTTTTGCTAGCCAGAGTGAGAAAAAAAAAATAGAGATTGAAATTCAGTAATAAGAGGGACAAGACTGTAGTAATGGAGCCGAAAGATGGACTGGACTGATCTGTTGGGGAGGAAATTCATCAATGGTAAAACTTGTTCAGCATTGGGCGGAGATGGATTAAAACAGACACAACCCGGAATGCCTACTGTTTTGCATCTATTATTTGGTACAGCATAATACTATGTACACAAAATGCCCAGAAACAGTTTGCTAATAAGCAAGTCTCTGTAGAATAATCTGTTCTTGATTTCACTTTGTTTCCAATTAAAATTCCTTTCAGGGAGCCAGAATCTTCTGGACTTTTACCCAGTCTCCTGGTGTATTTTCAGTCTTAACATTTTCGAATTTCTTGCAAGCAGAAAACTGAGAACTGTTTTTCAACCACATATTTATCCATTAAGGCAGTTGTTAGACAGAATTCAAAGGAAGTTTGAGAAGAACATATCATGAGTACACAGACGGGGACTGGGTAAGCATCCAGTCTTCATCACACACAGGCACAAGGTTCCTTTTCTTGTGGATCATAAAGAGTAACAACACCATTTTTTTTCTTAGTATTTCGAGTCGTCTTATAAGAGTGTACATTATCACAAACAGATATTTTTCTTGGAAAAAATTTAAGGCTACTTGAGAGCAGATCAGTCTGTTTCTACATTCTCAAGGAATATGAATGATACATAAATATAAATGATTTGTTTCTATAGTTGAACTCTGGAATTACACAGCAAGAAATGATGAATTCTCCTACTGATATGATGGTAATCAAATGGATTTGGAAGAGATCATTTTAAATGAGCAAAAATTGTGAACGGGATCCTATGTGTATGTGGTACTCACGGAGCCTGAAGAGTCTGAAGCTAGACTTCAGAGTTACCATGTTTTTAAATGGCCATCAAAAGGATGTTACTTCATATGTCTGAAATTTATATGGTCTGAAATTTATATGGTCTGAAATTCAGATAATAAGTGTCCCTAAATAAAGTTTTGCTGGAGCCCAGTTTACTCATTAATATTTTACTGATTCCAAGGATGTTCCCATGGTAGTTTGCACAATAACAATAGAGTTTTTTCTTTTTCTTTCTTTTTGCTCAAAAAGCCTGGGGAGAAACCTGGTTGTTTAGTGGTCTCTGTTCTGAGGGCTTTTCTCTAAAGAAACACAAGCATAGGGGTTTCCCATATTCACATCCACATATGTTACTATAGTGTGTGGGATAACTGTCACAGAATAAAATAATAGACCTAGTTTTATTATGTCTAGGATGTTTGTTTTCACACTGCCAGTGGAGCACAGTTATTAAGAATAATGCTTCAAGGTCATTCTTATTTCTTGAATTTTGATCAGCTGTCTGTGACTTTGAACTAATGGCTTAGCCTTTTGGAAGCCTCAGATTTCCTATAAAAACAAGGGGTGGATGGCATCATCTGGTAGAGTTGTTAAGGATGAAGTGGGCGAGATACCTTAGTTAGGTTGGTATCTGGTCCACAGTAAGCGTGCAGTTCTTATTAGACTATCACCCTCTCACGGTGCACTTTTGCTGTTCCGCACACAGTGTTGCCCGCCACAAGGAGCTCCATGAGGCTCTTCCCGTGTCTTTCTGCAGTCAGTGCCCACCCTGTGAATTCTCATCTGCAGAAAGTGCCCACAGCTGCATAATCTAAGAACACCTTGACCAGAGTGCAAGAAAAGTTTTGGAGACCCAGAAACAAAAAGTCACGGACTGAAGAGAGCTAGGCAGATGCTTGCAGCTTGCCTGCAGCCAGTGAGCGCCGTGTCGGAAAGTTTGTAAATGGTAGACTCTACCCCAGCTTTTCTTAAGGAGAGTCCAGGCTTTTTGGATGACTCATTGGTGAAAGCTGTGCACGGATTTAGCAGCTAACATCTTTCAATTTTTTTTAGAGTGGATGAAATTATTGTATTTTGTGCTAAGTTGCCATTACCATGTTCTTGTATTACTTCCTATCAAAAAGATCCTTAGAAAATTACCAGGGTGCGAAGCTTGGGAACAATTTCCTTCCTTGTGGACTTGATACTGCCTGCCCTCTACCTAAGTCCTTGTGGACTTGATACTGCCTGCCCTTTACCTAAACTTCCTTTGCCAGTGGTCGGTACGGTTCTGGGCTTCTACAAAGGAGCCAGAGCTCAGTGAGTATGAGCTCTCTCAGCTATGAGACCACACCAATCCTTTCATTTTATCTGGGTCCTGAGCATTGGCAGGAGAGATGGTCTTTTCGGCTCCCCTGGAAGTACTGTGAAAGAAATTACAAGCCCTATTTTCCTGATCTTTACAAATTTTCTTCTTAAACACAATCAAAAAGGAAGAGACCTCCTACCCAACCCAAGAACTCTCTGTTACTCCGTCTCCCCACTAGTCAAATAGCAGATTTCCAGAAGGTAGCAGGGGTCTCCAACAAGCAGCTTGAAAACAGAGTCCTTATGGGTCCTCTGCCCCGACCATTTTAGGAATCATGTTGGTGTTTAATGGATCTGACTTCCTTCCACTTTCTGCGTTTAACGTCTTGACATACCCTCCAGGAAAGTGCCTTTGAATTCTCCCTCTGCAGGATCTGTTCTTTGCACTCAGTTGGTCAAAGGCAGCACAGCAGACTCCAGCATCCCTGTTTATTCAGGTTGGAAACAAAGTTAGGACAAAGCACAAACACTCGAACCTCAGTCAACGTGACGGTATCTCCCAGCAGGGCTGAGAGCCGTGGGGACCACTAGGCTTTGATTACTGGTAGGAATAGCTCTCATCGTCATACTCCAACTCATCATCTTCTTCCCCGTCCAGCAGCCCGTACTTGAACTTCCGGTAGACAGTGCCATCTTGGCCCATGTAGACGATGTCATCCTCATCATCTTCATCATAGTCCCTGTCCCTGTACTCAATCACCTGGTCCTCCTCAATATAGCTGCGTCTGTAGGAGGAGTACGACACGGTGGGTTCCACCAACTTTTCGTAGCGCCCCTTTGCCACAGGTGGGCTTCGAGACTTCCGCCACACGAGCACAGCGGCCCCCAACAGCAGCAGCAGCATAACACCCGAGGCCACCAGCAAAGCGATCTTGGCGCGCTCCAAGGGTGCAGCCTCACTGGCTGGAAGGATGCACTCTTCTGATGGGAGGCCGCCCCAGAGGCAGCAGCGAGGGAGAAAAGAAGAAACAGAAGTGGGAAAATCAGATTCAGAAGTAAACAACTGCCCCTCCATTTTTTTTAACGC
Organism: Alexandromys fortis; assembly: GCF_014885135.2. Classification (NCBI taxonomy): domain Eukaryota; kingdom Metazoa; phylum Chordata; class Mammalia; order Rodentia; family Cricetidae; genus Alexandromys; species Alexandromys fortis. The sequence continues at coordinate 3,150,366 of NW_026067895.1, forward strand.
CTAAAATGGTCGAATCACTGTTTTTTTTCGTTTTCTTAGGAGTCACACCACTCTACAAAAACGTGTGTTCCCCACGAGAGTCCCAGTCCATATCTAATAAAACCAGTTGATGCTCTGGTAACTTTAAGATCCAAAAGGAATCCTAGATTTCTATTTCTCATGGACCAGTCTCTAAGGATCCAACCTTCTCAGTGATTTTTTTCATTCCTGAGAAGTGTGTGTGTGTGTGTGTGTGTGTGTGTTCCGCTTTATCTACTGCTAAACCATAACTCTGATTCCTAAGATAGAGACGCCATCCTAACCATTCTTTAGCCTGGTCCCACATGACTCCCCTACCCTTCAAGACCAGTGAAGCATACTTTATAAACCCTACTGACTCTTAGTCATGTGTGGCCTTGGAAATTAGGCCAACTTGTTTGTCATAAACAAGAACTGGCTTGTGTAACAAGCGGACTTTCCAACCCATTAACCTCAACTCCAGGTGGAATTCTGGAGGCAAATTCTCTGACTGCTTGTTTGGTTTCCTTGGATACCCATGGCACTCCCTGAGCAAGAAAAGGAATACTTTATCATCTTAGAATCCTGACTGCCATTTTAAATGGCAAGGGATTCATAGAATAATTGGAATTCTTGGATTCTGGAGCCCTTCCCTTTCTTCTTTATAAGCGGCTGTTTCAAGGCTTCCCTGAGGATGTCAGAGAACCAAAACAGTGTATGGCATAACTTCAGCATTGGCTGATTTTTCTTGTTTTATATTCATTCATTCGGGCAGCAGGACTTGAGTTGCTTACCTAATTTTATTACCTTTTCTTTTTAATCTACCATACAGTAAGGCAAAGAAAGTATGAAACAGCTAGAGGAATAGGTATCTGTCGGTTGGATGTGCAAATTTTAACACACAGTAGATGCTTCCTCCTCCCCGCCTTACTCCCTTTTCAAGTTCTTCTGTCCCTCCACAAGGACCTTGCAAGGACTTTTGTGACTGAGTGGCCCCTGTGACACATACACACACGCAATACACACATGTGCACACACATATCGCACACATGCATGCATGTACACATATATGCACACATACACACTCTTTCTTTTATTTTGTTGGTGTTTATTTATTTTTATTTTTATTTTTTTGGTTTTTCGAGACAGGGTTTCTCTGTGGTTTTGGAGCCTGTCCTGGAACTAGCTCTTGTAGACCAGGCTGGTCTCGAACTCACAGAGATCCACCTGCCTCTGCCTCCCTAGTGCTGGGATTAAAGGCGTGCACCACCACCGCCCGGCTTTTGTTGGTGTTTAATTTCTATTTTATTCTAGCAGAATTTTGCCCATCAAGCAAAAATGTTTGCTCTAAATAATAGTATTATCGTTATTGTATTGGGTTAGCACAGACTTTTCCCCTGCAGGAAGTACAAACACACTGAAGGGACAGAGAAGCAATCTGTCTGTGACTCGCAGCTCCTGGGTAAGTACAAACACACTAAAGGGACAGAGAAGTGATCTGCTGTGGCTCGAAGCTCCTGAGGCAGGAGAATCTACAATGGACCTCTGGAGGTTGTTTTCTTTTCAGGGTGCCAAATGCACTCACATCTTACTATTCTTAGTCTTCAGGTGCTGGGTCAGGGTCAGCCTCTACCATTTGGTTTCTCTACCATTTGCTCTCTCTCTTCAGGGGGAAGCTGTCTCAGAAATAAAGATATAAGTAAGCTCGACTATCTGGGCTTGTTATTTCTCTCCACACACATACTATGGTAACTTTCCACCATGGAGTTGTATCCTTAGCCCAAGAGGATTTATACTTCTTTTGGTAGGGTTGCCTCAGGTAACTCTTTAAGAGCCTCTTAGCAACCAGGAAATCTATTAAGTTGTTTCTTGGAACTGACATTTCAGAAACTACACCCAAGAGGTTCTTGTTTTTCTGGTTTCATTTAAAAACACTGATGTAATGAGGGCTGAGGCTCTCAGCTGAGGGCCCAGCGTCAGATCCTGAGAGGCATGGAGATGAGGCTCTGGGGACAGCAGCTGCTCTCGGTGGGCAACTGAGGAAGGAAATGGTTAATTCTTGGAACGGTGATACCTGGAAACTAAGTAAAAGGCTAAAACAGAACAGAACAGGACACGAGGCTGGTATTGGTTATGGGTCTCAGGAACCCAAGGTTCTTTACTTACGAACGCACAGGACAAAACAACATACACTGGTTTGGGTAGGCATGACACCTCTGAATTCCAGGGAAATGGTCTATTTCTGGAGGAGAGAATTTGTTTTAAGAATGTGGTTTTCACTTAGAAGGGATCACTCCATTCAGAATCTTTAAGTTTTTTTTTTAAAGATGTATTCATTTTTATTTTTATGTGCATGAGTGGCTTTGCATTGGTGGTTCAGTGGTAAAACTCTTGCCTGGTGCTTGTATGCATGAGTGTTTTGCAAGCATGCATATATGTGCACTTCATGTGTGACTGTTGCCTTGGTAGACCAGAAGAGGGCGATGGATCTCCTGAAGCTAGAGTCGCACACATTGTAAGCAGTCATACGGTAGCTCTTAACCCCTGAACCATCTCCAGACCCTAGGATCTTTGTAAGTTTTAATATACACAATGGGGTTGAAAGTTGGAGGACAATTAAAGACTTGGAATTGGTCAAGCTGTTTCATCTATTCTTAGTTTTCAGTGATAGTCCATTTCTAAAACGCTCTAACAAAATGGCTCAGTATGAGTTAGATTGATTCTTCAGTGTTATCAAGATAAGCAATTCCTTTCCCCTTTCCCTCAGGAGCAAAGATAAAAAGGAGCAAACTGCATTTATAAAGGTCAGATCTAGACTTAGTCAAGCTGGGGGCAGCACAGATGTAAAAAGAATGTGGGCTTTGGGGCTTTGCAGTCCAACAGGCTTATGTTCAAATCCCAGATGAGCATCTAGGGTGTGCATGTGTGTGTGCTTGCATGCTTGTGACTTTTTTTTTAATGATGAAGTCCAGTCTCAGAAAGCTGAGGAAGCCCCAGATGACCTCAGACTGCATGTTTTGCTGAGAGTGGCCCCCAACTCTGGTCTTCCTCTCTGTCCAAAGCACTCAGGTTCATGTACACAGCACCAAGCCTGGCTCTAGATGACCTGCCCTCGTATCATTGCTGTGGACGTGTGCATGTTAATCCAACCCTTGGGCCTCTTGTTGAAATAGGAGCGCCATGATTCTCCCGCTCCAGACAGACGCAGGTTAAGATCCTCTCTGGTAAGCCAACTCATGGGCTACACAGAATATTAGAAATGGGTTAGAACAATATGTAAGAGCTAGCCAATAAAAAACTGGACCTAGCCGGGCCAGACAGTGTTTGAAAGAATACGGTTTCCGTGTAATTATTTCTGGGTATAAACTAGCCATGCGGGCGGCCAGGTGCCGGGGACGCAGCCCTGCCGCTCCTATTTCAACAGCCTCTGTCATTTTGTTGATAATACAGGGTCTGTTTGATTACAATTTTGAGCCTGAAATATTTCCTCCAAAGTCTTGGGGCTTGGCTACTAGCTGATGAACTTCTGGGGAGTGACAGGTCCTAAGGGGTTGATCTATTCAATGTGGATTCTGTTGATGGATACGTAATATGATGACATTATTTGGAGGTTGGGGACCTTGGTGTTGGGTTTTAGGTAGATATGAGTTCCTGGGGGCATTATGTAGAATACCATTTTAAGGTCTGTTTGTTTATATTGTATTTGTTTAATTCTGTGAAGCTGTGTTACTGTGCCTGTCTAAAGCCCGATGCTCTAATAAAGAGCGGAACAGTCAATAGTGAGGATAGGTGGAGGCAGGCAGGCAGGCAGAGAGAATAAATGGGAGGAAAAAATCTGGGAGGAGAGGAAGAAGGAACAAGGAATGGAGGACATTAAGGCCAGCTGTGGAATAAGAGTAAAGTAAGATATACAGAAGTAAGAAAAGAAAAAAAAAACCCAGAGGCAAAAGGTAGTCAGGTTAATTTAAAGTTAAGAAAAGTTGGCAAGATACAAGTTAAGCTAAGGCTGGGCATTTATAAGTAATAATAAGCTTTTATGTATTTATTTGGGAACTGGATGGAGGGCCCCTCAAAAAGGTAAAAGATCAAAAGAGCCCAAAAGAGTAAAGACTAAATAGTAAGATACCAACAACAACAGGGGCATACCCTGGAAAGACATATTTTCTCAACAGTCTCTGCTTCCTGACTGTCATGAGGTGAGCCGTGATGCTCTGCTGCATGCTTTCGACTGTGATGCTGAGGCTTACCGTTGCCTAGAAACAACAGAGCCAAGTGATCTCCGAAACCATGAGCCAGCATAAACCCTCCTTTTAATAGCTTTCCTTGGATATTTGTTGCAGTGAGGAACAAATCCAACTTGTGAACCAGGAGGTTTCAAGAACAGTAGGCACCCATCAGGCACTTCATGAATTAGCCATACTCCTCTCACTCCGCTCCCATGAGGACATGCCATTTCTCTGTGTGCTGTGCCCCTAGCCCTCACCTGTGGTACTCTGGCAGTCACAGCAGTCCTGAGAGCCGAGGGGGTGGGAAGTGTTGCAGCAGCGGAGGCAGCGGCTGTCGTCCATGTTCAGCAGCAGGCCGGTTGAGCACACAGTGCAGTTCTTGGCTCCGGGTCCCTTGCACTCTATGCAGCTCTCATGGCATTTTTTACAGCTAAACTTTTCTCCCTGGTAAGAAGAGCAAAGAGAATGTTTTTGAGAGCAGAGGCGGTACGCAGGAACTGGAGTTCTCCGTGGCTAGTCCCTCTTGTCTCTGTGAATAGGGAAGAATGTGAATGTGTGTGTATGTGTGTGTGTGTGTGTGTGTGTGTGTGTGTGAGGGGAATGGCTGCTAAAAATACTATCTATTTTTATGTGCAATGGTGTTTTGTCTGCATGTGTGTCTATGCGAGGGTATCAGGTCTCTGGAACTGGAGTTATAGATAGTTGTGAGCTGTCATGTGGGTGCTGGGAATTGAACCTGGGTTCTCTGGAAGAGCAGTCCTACCTCAAAGACAGCGGGAGTCAAGGACAAGTTGTGTCTGACCTTTGCCATACCCCTTGGCAGACTATACATTCCCACACTACTCCACATTGCAAAAGTGATATTCCAGACATGAGTCAGTTCCTAATTCCTTCTCAAAATCTAGCTCTGTTAAAGCTGAAGTCATCACCCTCCCTTGGCAATGTCAGGAGCACAGGTCCTTTCTTGATGTTCTCCAAATTGATGTAGTTCCCAGCATCCCGCATTCTGTTATCAACACACAGGTGATACATACATTTCTATCCTTTTTACTTTTGTGTGCTATGCACAGTTCTGTTCCTCTTGTTGTTATGTAACCTGGGCTGACTTCAAACTCATGATCTCGCGCTTTGGCCCTCAGTCTCCTGAATGTTGGGATTAGATTTCTGCTTTTTATCAAATTAGTGCTATGGTTTTCTTTGGCTTTTACTCTTTTATATTAGTTACTTCTTTGCCTTCTGTGGTTCCTGGATCCTTGTTCCTAGACTTAGAATATAATTAGTGGTTATAACAAAGACACTTAAACCTCACTGGAGAAGAGTTCAAAGTCCATGCAATCATTCTCTCCTTGTCTGGTGCTCAAAATATGAGTTAAAGACACTTTACCTTAAAAATTATTATTATTATTATTACTATTATTGGTATTATTCTGTGTGTGTGTGCAGACGCATATATAACAAGGCGTGCATGTGGAGGCCCAAGGACAGCTCTAAGGAGCTGCTTCTTTCCTTGCTCCATGGGATCTGAGGACTGCACTCAAGTTGCACACGCAGCAAGCACTTCTACCTACTAAGCCATCTCACGGGCCCAGAAGATCCCTTCTTATTGTTTATCTGTCACTTCAGTGACATGGAAGATGTGGGGGAACAGAAAGTTGGGTGCTCAGTGGTGGAGCAAGTGTCAGGCACCTCTGAAAATAAATATATAAAAAGAAAAGAAAAAGAAATGAAAATTGCTTTTCTTGAAGCATCTTGATGCATTTTGGCTGCTGGCTGTTTTCAGCTGTTATTGTCAAATCTTCAGAGCGCCCTTCTCCCTCTCTTCCTTCCTAGCCATGTGGTAGTTAGTGAACTGTTTGATTTCTCTGAGCCTGCCTCTGTGAACTGAAGTATGCTATCAGAATTCAAAGCGAGTATATACATATATATGTATGTATGTATATGCTGATTTGTTTTGATTTCACCATTGATGTATTTTCTTATGGTCGCAAATTTAGAAACGCAATCAAGAAGAGAAGGTCAGGAAATCTGTGGCTCCCGGAAAGGGTCCTTACCCTGGCCCCACTGTAAGATGTGGAGGAAAGAAAAGAGGGGCCAGCGAGCTTCCTCCTGTGTTCCCAAGACTGCTTAGGAAGCAGGGAGACTTTGCTGTAACAGGGGACTGAGCTTCCTGTGGTTACCCAGAACCACACCGGGACCCAAGCAACTTAGATCCTTGCAGTTCCTATGAAGTTCAAGTGGAAGCTGTAAGTTGGTAGCTTGACTACTTTATGAACGAATGAGGTGGTACAGTGTTAAACCCAGGCTGTGGTGAGTGTAGGAATTTAGATGGTTTCACTTCTCAGAATGACATGTAGGAATTGAGCTCCATAAGGGTGGGGTGGAGGTGAGGGTGCATACACCAACCCAAAGGTTCAGTACCTCTCCATCTCTGTATTCCCCTACAGGACAGTCCAAGGCACACATTCCTCTCAGAAGGTGGTAGTTCCACACACAGGACAAGCAATTCCATACCCCCTTTCCTGAAAGAGAGAGGGGGTGGGGGAAAGAATCATATTATGAGACAGATTTCAGATTCTAACCTCTGTCTTGATGTCAGGACACTTGAGAGTAAGGAAAATGTCAAGATAATTGAAGCAGACAGGTGACTGAAGATACGGCAAGTGTCTATAAGGCAAAGTGAAGACTCATAGACTGCTCAATATTTTCCACGAGACTCTCTGTCTGGACATGGAGAATTTGAGGGCAATTGTGTGTCACAGCAAAAGATCTTTCGAAAATGAGAAGTCTTGTGGGATGCTTCTGAAACCCGAGGGGCCAGGGTGTCGCCTGTGGTAGACCCCTGCCCAGCATACTCAAGGAGAGCCCCGGGATCCATCTGCAACACCGGGAAGGAACGATTATGAAGTCTTTATTTCTCCTCTGATCACATCAAACATGATTTCCTTGAGGATCCCGAACCCCCTTTGCTAGATAGTTTGAAATATGGATTATTATGTCCACAGCTCCCTGCTGGGTGGCAGGCTACCAGGACTCCCCCTGTGTCTGACCTGTGGACTGTGCCCTTCCCCATCTGGCTGAAGTCCAGATGGCAGTATTCAGCGGTGTGTGTCAGCCTTGGTGGAAATCAGTGACTTCATTCCGTGTCCTGCTTTGCTGCACACCCAGGCGTGCGGGATCTTTCACAGAGGGTTAATTTCCAGAGCGTTTTGTTTTTGTTTTGTTTTGTTTTCCAAGGTTAAGAGCCTGTGCCTATTACTATTTCTAAGGAGCCTCGAGGCGGGAAAGACAGACCTTTTGATATGTCCTTAAAATTCAGAATGACATACCATCTGCTTTTCCTCACCCTGACCTCCCCTATTTTCACCCCTCCCTCGAAGTCAGCCTGACAAATCCCACTCCTGCTGGGTGGCCCTGTGGTGCTTCTGTGAGAGAGGCTGTGCGGAAAGAGGCAGCTTAGGAAAGGGCAGGCCTTACAACTGTGTGAGGATAAAGTAGAGGGAAGTGTGTTAAGGGACAAAGGCGCCAGCCACACCCAGTGGTATAGATTAGGGGAGTGTGTGAAGCATCCCCTCCCTGACTCCCAGAGCTTCAGAATGTTATTCATCTCTCCCCTCCTCTCCCTTCCTTTTCTCTCCCCTCCCTTCCGTTCTCACCCTTCTTCCTTTTCACTGAGTAGCCCAAGCTGACTTCAAACTTTCATAATCCCCCTGTCTCAGTCTTCTAAGTGCTGGATTTACAGGTGTGCACCACCATGCTCATCAGAAAGTTTTCTTTCTAACAACCAAAATTACTGGACAATCAAAGGTGGATGGTCTCATTGCGGATTTAGACTGCCCAATTGTTTTAGATTTTTCCCCCTACACCTTAATTTCTTAGTATGACAGTTAAGGCTTCAGAAAAATTTACACCTTTTTTTTTTTCTATTCAATTTATAGCCTAAGGTGGGGATGCCAAAATTTCATGATCTGTGTGTCACAAAACCAGAGTGAGTGCAAGAGTCACTGGCTAGCAAAGGAGGTGTGTGACATGCGAAGACAGGTCAGGATGCTGAACGCTGAGGCCAGAAGGAAATGAGAGCTGTGTGAGTTTCAGGGCCCACACCCCAAGCAGAAAGACAGAGGAGAACAGATCATATGGGCTTTCTCCAGATCTGCCCAGTCCTGCCAGTCACCCCTGAATCCTGTCTTGGTGATCCTTTCTCCAGATCTGCGCAGTACTGCCAGTCACCCCTGAATCCTGTCTTGGGGATCCTGTGTTGCTATCAGAACTTGGACAGGGAATGCTCAAAGCTGCCAATCCTTAATTTGTAAGGAAATCTCCAGGCCAGTGGAGAAATAGAGATTTCTTACACTGTCCTGTGACGTCATAAATGATATCTCCAGTCCACACACAAATGTTCTGCTATGGCTGGTGCTCGGCTCTGGTGCGCCTCGGTTAAGAGCCATTAACTTACCAGATGATGGTTGCCTAGTCTTAATTAGAAGCCAAGTACCTGCTATTGGCCCGCTGAGCAGCATTAATGGGTAGAAACTGGTGCTCTCTGACTTAGCAAATGACAACACAGTCATATGCTGACATCTTATTTTTATCACACTTGTGTGTGGATGTGACTGGGTGTTTTAAGTTATTGCTTCTTTGACTTTTCTGCTATGATGATGAACTGCAACCTGGGATTGTGAGCTAGAACCAACTCTTGTTGTTTGTTATTGTTGTTGTTTTGGTCTTTTTTTAAATCATAAGAACAATTTCCAAAAATAAAACTAAGAATGAAAATTACACCAAGCAAACCGACCTGGCTTCCAGGGACCTGGTCTGCTCTGTTCATAATTGTATGGACATTGGCTGGGCCACAGAGCTGGATGATATTTGCTAAGTAAATAAATAGATGAATGGATACACAGAATTGTAAGAGAACCCTGGATGGGAGGCTGGGAAAGGCCTTTGAGAAAACATACCCAGGGTAATGGAGCAGAACGCAGACCTGGCAGAGCAGGCTGAAGGAGGTTTCTGGAGAGAGGCAATAGGTGAGATTGGCTCAGATTTGTAGTAAGTCACTGTGCTTGGATTGGAAGATGGAGGAAGAGGTAGTGAGGGATGAGGGCGAAAGTGAGGCCAGGCCATGGGGAAGAGCCTCATATGCAGATATCAAACGGTAGACTGAAAATCCCCTGTGTAAGATCAATCAGACAGCTTGGAGGATCGGATGGCCATTACGTGGCTCACACTGGGGATGAGAAGACCACTTAGCCGACTGGTACTAATTGGTAATTTAAGCAACAAAGTATGAGAGTCCAAAACCAAGACAGTGACACTAATGACTTAGAGAGAGGAGCTGACATTGGGAGCTATTTAAGATGTCACAGGACCCAGAGACACACAGGGAGACTGAGAAAAGGTTAACACTAGTTATTGTCTCAGGCAACAGAGAGCATACTGGAGCCATTCACCAAGAGAAGAAACGGGAAAATGTGGTCTGAGGATGGAGTGAGGTGTGGGGTGCCTGTTGGATATCTCATGGGAGATACTCAGCAAGAAACCTGATGCACGGAGGAATAGGGTCATGAAAACCATTTGGGAAGAAGTAGATGCAAACGGATCAAGACACTGAGGGTAATGGCCTGATATGGTGGCAATCGCTTATAATCCTGGCTCTAGGGAGGCTGAGGTAGGAGGGTCGTGAGGTTAAGTCAGCCTTGTCTACACACACACACACACACACACACACATGCTCACTCACACACACGCATGCTCACACATGCACACTGAAAGAAAACCAAAGATGTGCATGAACACACAGAACCCCTAGACTCGGTTCTTGGCTCTAGAATATGTGGGATAAGAGTTAAGACTGAAGTTAAGAGGATTTGAATAGGAAAAGATTTTTATAACCATTTTATTTTAAAGACTAGTTATTTAGGCTATACCCAAGGTCTCTGTGATATCTAGTATCTGGTTCTTGGTCACCCAAAAAAGTGTCAGATATGTGTTCTGTCTCATAGAGAGGGCCTTAAGTTAAATCAGACATTGGCTGGCTACTCCCACAAGTTCTGGGCCACATTGCCTTAACATATCTTGCAGGTGGGACAGATTGTAGATCAAAGGTTTCGTGGCTGGGTTGGTGTTCACATTTCTCTTTTGGTAGCTTGCAAGTACTTACCTACACTAAAGACACTAGGACACAGGAGTAAATGTTCTATGTAAGCACCAGATAGCTTCTCCATGGTCAATGAATTATGAGGGTGTTATCCTAAGCAATGGGACCCACCTATCATTTTGTGGTTAGCAACCCATTGTCTTGGCAACAGTCTGGGTCATTTGAGGATTCTGGGCAAGCAATGAGGATAGTAAGAATCCAGAAGGACATCAAATATGAGGGATACTTACAAAAGGTCTCTGGAATGAGCAGACATCAGAAAAATAACACTGGAGCTTGGGAAAGCTTGAGGCAGAAGTCTTTTTTTTTTTTTTTTTTGAGATAGAGTTTCTACATAGCCTTGGAGCCTGTCCTGTAACTCACCCTGTAGACCAGGCTATCCTCAAACTCACAGAGATCCGCCTACCTCTGCCTCCTGAGTGCTAGGATTAAAGGTGTGCACCGCCATCGCTCAGCGAGGAAGATGTCTTAAGTTTTTAAACAGATGAACATAACATGTTTTCCTAGACAGGTGTTTTCAGTGGTGTTACAGTTTGAATATGAAATGTCTGCACTGGCAGGCTCCTGTCCTGGGGGGAGGACAGACTCTGGAGAGGCAATTAGATCTTGACTTTGTCAGTGGATGGATCTTGTGATGGAGTCACAATTTTAATGGCTTTCTTGGGAGATGGTGCAAAGTAGGGTCAGTGGGAGGAAGCAGGGCACTTAGGCTTGCCCTAGAAGTGTGCCTGCTTCCCTTACCCTTCCTCGTCTCCACTTTCATCTGCCAGAAGCTGACCTTCTCTGTGTCCAGCATGATCCTGCTGCCAAGATGTTCTGCCTCATCACAGGCCCTCAGCGACAGAGAAAGCTTACTGCAGACCAAAGCCTCGGCAGCCAGAACAAGCCCTTCTCCCCTTAGACTATTTTTCTCAGGGATTTTTCACAGTGATGGGGTCATACAGGTAAAGAAGGAAGTCGGGAGCAGGAATAGAGCAGGGGTCCCTGTGTCAGCCTTGACAGACAGGAAGCCTAAAAGGCAGCAAGGATGTTGTAGAAACTGAGACTGGAGAGAGTGTGCCAATGCCGGAGAGGCTGGAGGAAAAGTTTGGGAAATGGTGCCAACCCGCCAACATGGTAAGAGGGAGAGAGAGGCCACACAGGAAGGAAACCCTCTTAAATTTCCACTTTCATATGCAAAACACAGGCATATGCTCACCGTTACATTTGTCACACGTTGGGTGGCACCTCTCACAGGTCTGCGCCTGTTGGTCTGCGTAGTAGTGCTCTGGGCAGGTGCGGTGACACTGGCCCTTGGAGCGCAGGAGAAAGAAATATGTATCGCAAGCCTGGCAGTCTGTGGGCCGCGGGCCCCGGCATGCCTTGCAGCTCTTGTCACACTTCTCACACCGACCACTGGTGCTTTCTCCATAATATCTGAAACCAAGATATACACAGATATACACAGATTCCTCAGTGTCTGAGGGGATTGGCAGGTGGACACTAAAACCTATGTGTGCACAAGTTCCATGTATAAAATGTCACAGTGTTTGTACATTAACTCTGCCTTCAGCCATGTCTAAATGGCTCTCTCAGTGCGGTAAACATGCTATGGGAATAGTTGGTATGCTACGTTGGCTCAGAAAAAGTATGTGTTCAGTAAGAGATACATTTTTAAAAAATATTTCCAGTCCTTAATCAAGTATGAATGCTGGGGATGTGGAGGGCTGAATGGACTCTTCACTCAACCTTCCTCATGGAATAATTGCCAAAACTTTAACGAACCTAGTGAGTGTGGGTTCCCTCCTGTGTGCACTGAATGTTATAACATTCTAACCCCCAGCTGTGTGTCAACATGGAGCTGGAAGCACCTATGATAAGGCCAAAGCCACACACAGTGGTGGCTCAACAGTTCTCTGCCATCATCGTCACTACCTGTTCTTCCTTTGACATCTCTAGATTTAATTTTAACCTTTGCTGAGGCACACTCTGGATGGAGGAGCTTTGTTTTCATTTTATCATCATCATCATCGTCGTCATCACCATCATCATCACCATCATCTCCATCATCATTGTCATCATCATCACCACCATCATCATCATTGTCATCATCATCGCCATCATCATCACCATCATTGCCAACATCATTGTCATCATCATCATCACCACCACCACCATCCTTCTGAATATACTGAATCTCCCATGAATAGTCAGACTGGATTTTAACTCTTGTAGCACTCCTCAAATGCATAGCAAATACCTTGCCTCAGCCCTTCAAATGTTGTGACTTGTCAAAATAGTCATGAGCACCATTTTGGACCAGTGTATGTATGCTTGTCTAACAGGTCTCCAGATGAGGCAAAAGTCCATTCGGACAGTCTCACTCAGCCAGAAGCAGTGGACTTTGGGACAGTGCAGAGTACTGCTGGAACCTTGTGACCTGCATACCCTCTTTTCTGTCATAATGGTAATGATTCTCTTGGTGGTTATAGTATCATTTTGTCAATGGGACAGACGTGATCATTTCTGGAAACCCCATTTTTTTTTCTTGAATATTTTCCCCTAAAATTCTTGGGGAGTTGATAATTCTCGGCTTTCTTGTCTGGGGATGCCAGGTGTCACTTCAGACCCTGGGAGCTGGCCCTATTCAGTGTTTACAGGATAGGGGCAGATTAACCCTGTTTCTGTAAATGTTTTGAAAAAGATTGTTGTTCTTGAAAATGTGTGTCTATGTCAATCACCTTTTAGTTTTTTAAAGACAGAATGTACCTGGCTCGATGTTTGGTCAAGCTAACAAAATGGTAAGTGTAAGTGTTGTTTCTGGTGTAAAGATACTTTGATGTAAAAGTTGGGAAAAAACATTTTTGACATATTTGTTTTTGTTGAAGGTTAACATTGGAGGTTGGAAAGAACTTGTCTGTTAGTATGCTAACATGTTTGCTTTTTATATATAAATAAAAATGACTAGAGCTATTCAGGGCTGGCTACTTGTGTGAAACTCATCTGGTGGTTGGACAATTTGTTTTTTCACACCTACACCCCTTCCCCACCCCAGGACCCGATCCCAGGCTGTGGTGGGACTGTGGCAATGACCGCAAGCATGTACCACTACATCCAGCTCAAAAGGCAATTTAAAATGTACCTCTTAATATATCTTCCAATTTTTCAATTAAAAATTTTTTTAAATACAAGGTCACATGATTGATGTTTGTCTTTATAAAATAAATGTAAAGCCATTTGAAAAGATTTTTGGAGAGTCAATATGCTAACACTAACAGCCATTTGATAAGCTCTGCTGTGTGCCTGATGATGCCCTAGTGACTTCAGAAACACTTCATCCCATTGAACATGAAAACAAGAGACCACTGTGATGGTTGGGAATGTAGGCTCTGGAACAAGTGTGGTTTCGATTCCTAGCAGTACCACCTAATGCTGTGTGCCCTTGGGTAGGTCACTCAATATCTCTGGGCCTCATATTCTTTATTTGTAACAGGGGGTTATTACTAGCACTGTGATTAGACTCGAGAAAGTTGTTATTCTAGGGACTAGAACTCTCTAAATAGTGTATATTTGTGTTAGTTGAGAAGTTAAATTACTTCTCACGGCATACTTTCTGAATTTATATTGTCACTTCAAATAGCATAGATCCGAAACACATGGCTTAGAACATTTAGAGAATTTGCTTAGGGTCAAACAGGAGATGGCGTGAAAAGGCTCATCTGCCAACCCCAGTCTAACACAGCAATGCCTGCTGAAGGGGAGCAGATACCCTCTGGATCAGATCAAGATGGTAAGGACATGGGCAGAGGTGGTGTGGCTCACGTCCGCATCTCCATGATCCTTGCTGGCAGGATCAGGTCACATTAATGCATATAGCTAGTTCTTGCCCCAGATCTGAAGAAGTGCGTGTGGGGTGGCACACATGAAGAATAAGAGATGTTTTACTTCCAGTAACTTAGTTTTTTCTTTTTCATGAGAAGATGCCAGGACAAATATAAGCCCTTGAAGTATAAAGCATGGGCTTAACTCAGCGTATCCAGACATACAAGGTGCTCTTACCCAAGCTGTGTGGACTACGTGGGAACAAATGAGATATGCAGGAACATGAGCCAATATACAGCACCAAAATACATGAAACATGCAGACATCACTTAGGGCTGAAGAAAGGTACCCGTTGGGGTGAAATCATTCAGGGAAGGTCCTTCGATTTGGGTCTGGAACCTCTCTGGGCCCTGGATTACTAATTGGGAAAGCGTGTGTGTATTTGGGGGTGTGTGGAATCCTGAGGCCCCACCGAGCCTTCTTCCCAGAGTGCTTGTAGCCAGACCTGATATACACACCAACAGTTGTTCTTAGCAGGAAAACAATCAAGCTCTTATTCACAAGCTGCTTTTATATCAGCATTTCATATTAGCATCAAGGTTTAGAGCCAAATCTGTGCATTGTGGAGCGGGCTATTTGTGGAGGTCTGGCAGGTTGCAGAATCCATGCGTGTAAATGGCGATGGTACCTGAATTGCTCCCCCAGTACGATCAGTGTCCCAGCTGCACTGCTTAGGTTTTGCATATTATCCCTGAATCACACAAGACCCTAAAACTGTAGAAAAAAAACCGCTACTAATGCATGTTGGGCTATTCTGAGGGGGGAGGATCAGCTCTGCATTGAGACCGCACATATCTGTGGTTTGTCAGTGAGGCCAGGCCCCGAGAAAACAGGATCACCTGATTTAGTGAGTTCTTACATTAGGACACACTCTTTCTCTCTTTTCCTGTCCTTTACTATGGCCTGGCTCATATTTGTTCCCCACAGGCAGGGCGGCTTTCCCGTGGCTCTGTGTGTTCTGAGCCCTCCTCTCCTCATTGGCAAATGGCTTGCCACCCGGAGAGGCTACAGAATGAGAAGGTCCTTACCCATCCCTACATTGCAGCAAGCACTCTTTGCCCAGCTGGAACCAGCCAGGTCGGCAGGAGTGGCATTGCATGCTGTGGGGTCCTTCACAGGTCCTGCAGGAGTAGTGGCAGGGCACACACCGGCCGCTGTCCTTGTCAGTGTGGTAGCCCTCTGGGCAGCTTTTAACACAGGTCGTGTCTGTTGAAGAAGGAAAAGAATCCGTCTTGACAGAAAGTTTGACCTGTGGCTCCCACAATCCTCTCCTTGGGCAAGGAGGTATCACATGCAAAGAGAGATGAGGTCCCCATGGGCTGACTGATATCAGTGAAGACAGAGGTCAGCATGGACAGGCCACGGCAGGCAGAATGGAAAGTGCAGGCTGGGGCTATGGCAGCTGAGGGTGGTTGGGTACTATGGCAGCTGAGGGTGGTTGGGTACCTCTGCTTTCGTTTTCTACTGTTGCTATAACACTGGCCATGAAATTTGTTGTTGTGTGATGTTTTGATTGCATTCTGATGCTCCTGAGACTGACAATCAGGTTGGTTGAATCGGAGGGCCGAGCTAACTACTATCTGACCAAAATTAACCATAGGAGAGATGGCTCAGTGGTTAAGAGCATTGCCTGTTCTTCCAAAGGTCCCGAGTTCAATTCCCGGCAACCACATGGTGGCTCACAACCACCTGTAATGAGGTCTGGTGCCCTCTTCTGGCCTGCAGGCATACACACAGACAAAACATTGTATACATAATAAATAAATAAATATTTTTAAAAAATTAACCATAGAGGTTTTGGAGGACTGAGGACAGAGAGGATACTGGGAAGAAGGGGTTAGAGTTGGAGGAGTCTTGAGCCAGACTTAAAGAAGCAACATAAAAAGTACATAGATAAGGTAAATGGGCCTTGGGGAAGCACATAGATGAATAGAAATGAGTTAATTTATGCTGTATGAGCTGGTTGAAGAGAAGCCTGAGCTATTGGATGAGCATTTATAATTAATAATAAGACTGTGTGGTTATTCGCTGAGTGGTTGGTGGGACAGAGCTGATTGACAGTCTAGGCAGAAAATTCCGCCTATACTTTGTGGCTTTAAAACAGAAATGGATCATCTCACTACTCCAGAGGCCAGAAATCTAAAATGCGTGTACAGAGATACATTCCTTTTAGAGGCTGTAGGGTGTCTGATTTTCCCCTGTTTGCTTTTAGAGGGTGTCTGTGTTCATGAGCTCAGGAGCCCCTTCTCTTCTGAGGGTAATATCCTCCCTGTCCCTCTGATTTCATCAACATATACTTCCTATCAATTCTGTTCTTGCCAGACTCTTGTGATTACGTTGGTCTCACCTGTTAAAGTCAGAATAATATCTCCCTGCCAAGATCTTTCATTAAGCCCAGCTACAAAGCCCCCTTTACTGTATAGAATACATAATTGAAAGACTAAGAGATTAGGTGTGACATCTTCAAGAAGGGCATAATTAGTCTATCACAGTCTTCCAAAAGCTCTCTTGTGTTTAAACAGCCTGTTTCTGGTGGTATGGGGCAGGAAGGAGAGAATGTGAGGGCATCAGGCCAGGGCAAATCCCGTGCCCAGTCTTTGAGGGCAGCCTCTGTATCAAGACTTAACTCTAACCCAATTACATTCCCAGATTAAGGGAAGACCTTCTCTGATGAAAGTCTTCCTTTCTGCAAGGCATCTAAGGTAATCCTAGATTGGCTGTTACTAGAAGAGAATGTCCCAGTGGGTGAGATGGTGGGAGAGGTCCACTTAGAAGGGCTATTTTTAAGAGGAATAACTTTGAGAAAGGAAGTTCGCTGACCTAAAATAGGCAAAGAAGACTGGTGTTTCCCAGTGTCATCTATTGAGAGGGGCCAGCATGGCCTTCCTGATGCTCTCTCACCAAGAGCAGGAAGCTGGCCATCTATTTATACTGTGATTATCTCCCTCGGAGGTCTATTCTACTGACTGTGAATGGGATTACAGGCATAGGCCACTATGAGAAAGAGTTGCCTCTGGATTCAGTATTTGCTGAGGAAGTCATCGTTTTGACTAGGTGTGATGGCACATGCCTCTAATCCTAGTACTGGAGAGGCTGAGACAGGAGAATCTCAAGTTCAAAGCCACTATGGGCTACACATAGCAAGACCCTGTATCCAAAAAATGGAAAAGCAGGACATAGTGGCCTATGCCTGTAATCCTATCATGTGGGAGGTGAAGTCAGGAGGACAAGGAGTTTAAGACTAGCCTGCGCTTTATAGGAAGTTTGAGGACAGCCTATATAAAACACTGTCTCAAAAACAGTCAATCAATTAATCAATGCGTTAATTTATTAAAAAGAGGTGAATGCATGGAAGCCCACAAAACATCAGCATTGTTTTTCTAGTCAGTTCATGTTCAAGGTGTCTGTGCCCAGACCGCTCAGTACCGGGGAGTCAGTGGAGAAATGGAATCATTCCGAGGAGAGGATCTACATGAATACCACTGATGAGAGGCAGGTGGGTCTTACACTACTCCAGACCCGGCTCTCAGAGGATACAAGCTACCTCTTTTGGCTGAGAAAGTACACCCACCATCTAGTCAAGAGGGAGCCACTTGCCAACTCAAAAGAAAGAATAGGGATTGAATTCTTGTAAAGGGTCCACAGCATAAAATAGCATAAAAGCAAATTGTGTCCCAGATGAAGGAGGCTACAAGATACGAAAGGCAAATGCATGTAGACCTTATCCCGAGCCCTGTCCTAAAGGGAGCTGGGACCATTTATTATGAACAGTAGAGTTAAAACATTCTAGACGTATTCGTTTTGTTTTATGTGTATTACTGTTTTGTCTGCATATTGGTATAAGTACATCATTTGTGCCCAAACCCACAGAAGTCAGAAGAGGGCGTCAGATCCCCTGGCAGTGGAGTGATTGTGAGTCACTGTGGGCGCTGGGAACCAGACCTGAGTCTTCTGCAAGAACAAGTGCTCTAAACCACTCAGCCGTCACTCATTGTGTCAATGCAAATTTATTAGTGCTGACAATGTCCTGTGTAATGAAAGGGATTGTCCCTGTGCTAGGAAACATAGACCAAAATGTTCATGGGGAAAGTGACTCAAATGTGTTTAGCTTCCCCTTCAGTGTTTTGAGTGAAGGTAGATTGTGGATTAGCAAGTGCATGGGGATGGGGACGATGAAGATTAGCAGTGGGTGAAATGGGCAAAGGGCAGTGTGTTCCTTGGACCATCCCATCTTGTCTGTTTTCTGTAGGTTTGAAAAACGTGAAAGAAATGTAAAGAAAAAATAAACAAACGACAGGAAGAAGTTAACAGCCAAGGGGCATCAACATCACACCCTGCAGGCTCATGTGGAGAGAGTTGGCACAGCCGGCCTTGAGGTGTGGTGTAACTCACTGAGAAGAAGAGTCTCTCTAGGGCAGGTATAGCACTGGTCCTCGGCAGGCCCTGAGCAGCGGGAGCACTTCCTGTGACATGGCTGGCACCTGTGAGTGCCCTCATCCCAGTACTCGACAGCTGCACACTCCTCGGGCGCTGTGCAGACCTCATTCACGATCGTCAGGCCTTCCTGACAAGCCAGGCAGGTCCATTCTGATGAGCAGATCCGGCAGAACTCAGGGCAATCTGTGGGTATGGCAGCCAAGCACAGGACGGTGAGAGATGGTTAAGGCAGGGGCACCCCTTTAGGAAATGAATACCATTCTCCTGGAGACTTCTAGGGCTTTGTGCCAAGGGTATGGGAACTCGGTGGCTTAACACTATGAACAAGGTCACACAACAGTATGTGGCCTTTCCTCTATCAAAGGCTCCATTGCCACATCTTTCCCGCATCTCCTAGAATACCTCTAGCTAGTCACTAAGCAGTTACTGGAATGTAGTATAACTGCCCAGTGGCAAAGGCCTCTTTGGTGTACATCATAAAGGCACAGTGCTGGTGTGAGAGGACCTGCGTACAACAGGCACTTGCTTGGCAGATGTTCTGGACAATCAATGAGTAATAGCCCACCCTTAGAGGTGCCAGTACCCATCATTTCCTCTACCTGGAATCCTGTTCTTGCAGACATGTGCAGGTTTCTTCCTACAGTCATTGCTCCTTTCCTTTCTTGGTATCTTCCATAAAATCCTTCAAATTTCAATTCCTGCTGGCCCCTCTTCCTACCCTTCCTTTGCTGTCTCCCTTTTCTCTTGACTTGGTGTCCTTAGCATCTTCCTCTTTGAATAGACCATGAGCTCTGTAAGGCAGGCCTTCCGTCTGCACTCTCTCCAGGCCTGGAGCAGCACACAGCACACAGAAGCTCTCTCCCAACCCCCAGTTTCCCTGGATGGAGAGATGCATGGCTTTCCTGTTACTATTATCATCTCATTCTCTCTGCACCAGGTTGGGACCAGAGATGCTAAGTCACTCATCCAGGAGAGAATAGAACCAGCTAGGTGTGGTGGCACATACTTGTAACCACAACTCTTGGGGGACTGGGCAAGAGGAGGGCACATTGACAGCCAGCACAATGGGATTCCATCCAGATGTTGCAGGAGACAGACCCGGATAGGAATCAAGACCCTTAACAAAAGCTCTTGCCAATTCAGCCCCAGGACTCAGGAAAGGTGGTAAGCTACCCCCAGCTTTAGAAAAGCCTGTCTCCTAGGGTGCTTTCCTCTCTTCTTTGAGAAGTCCTCTGATAACGGACAATCTATGGTTTCTGTTTCCTGGTTACTAAAAAGAGATTAAGGAAGATTAATGCCCAGTTGAAAAATAAGGGGGCCCAAGGAACTACAGACCCTCTCTCCTTTCTTGTTTTATTGTTTCACACAGTACTAAGGGTCCCGTGCAGGCTCTGGGACACACTAGGCAAGGGCTTTCATACTATGTTGCTCCCCAGGTCTAGCAGTTCCCTTCTGGGCTGTGTAGTGGCAGAAGGGCCAAATGAGAGAGGAATGGGACCTGGGATAGAAAGTGCTGAAGGGAAGAGGGGCGGTGAGGAGAGGAGAGAGGGAAGGGAGCTGACGGGCAGGTAGGAAGGCCTCTGACGGATGGATCTTTTAAGTGTGTGAACTCATTGGTGACTTGAACCCTCAAGAAGAAACATCAGCTTAGAGCATCCTTTAGAAGTTCATCAGCTCTTGGAAACCATGCATGGAGAACCCTTTTCCATGGGCATGTGCCATTGGTAGGGCTGTGTGATCCATAACTAGCAGGACTCACACTCTCAAAGCTTGTGAATGGTGCAGTTGAAAAATAAACTTTTGGGGCTGGAGAGATGGCTCAGTGGTTAAGAGCATTGCCTGCTCTTCCAAAGGTCCTGAGTTCAATTCCCAGCAACTACATGGTGGCTCACAACCATCTGCAATGAGATCTGGTGCCCTCTTCTGGCCTGTAGGCATACACGCAGACAGAATATTGTATACATAATAAGTAAATAAATATTTAAAAAAAAAAGAAAAAAAAAAGAAAAAGAAACTTTTGCCGGGACTGTGGTGACACACATCTTTCATCCCAGCACTAGGGCGGCAGAGGGCAGCAGATTTCTGTGAGTTCCATGCCAGCCTTGTCTACAGAGCAAGTTTTAGGACAGCCAGGACACAGAAAAAAACCCGTCTCAACACCCCATGCCCCAAAGAAAACAATGACAAAAAAGAACTAGTGTTCAAATTTGACTTCTTTGAGCAGAAAGGGTAAAAGTGTCCTGAGAACTGGATCCTCCGGAGACCCTAGAGCGTGCTTTGTGTGGACAGGCTACCCAGCATCCCTTGCTCGATCCTGCAGCCCGAAAGTCCTTACCTTCGCATTTGTCAGTCCCCTCGTCTTTGTAGGTTCCCTCGGGGCACACGTCCAGACACAGCCCATTGGAGAGAACCTTGGAAGAATCAGCGCAGCCCACACAGTCATCTTCCTTGGGGCCATTGCACTCCAGACAGTTTTTATGGCAGGAGACACACTGGCCCAAGTCAGGATAAAAGTGCTTGGGACAGGAGGGACGGCAAGTGTCCTCGTGCAGGAAGAAGTTGGGCACGCACTCTGAGGAAAGGAGGAAGTAGCAGGTTATCCCCCAGGGACGGGTGAGAAGAATGCATCACTCTTGTGGTGGCCTAGATCATTTCTCCGCTCTCTGAGCCTCTTGACCTAGGATAACATTTGCCCTTCCCCATCCAGTCAGGATGCATCCCCAATATCTAAAAATCCCTGTCTTGGGAGTGAACCCACACATGGTGGCCTGATTATATGATTTTGGATTTGTGTACTGACGTGGCCTGCACCTTCCAGGTGCAAAAAGTTTCAGTGCTGTGGGAAATAGTGAGGGTGGGAATGTTGGAGTCGTTGTTCAAAGACCTGGGGACAATGACTGTCCACAGATAGCAGAATGAAACTAGGCCCATACTTATCACCCTGCGCACAAATCAGTTCCACATGGACCAAAGACCTCAGTGTGAGAGCGGAAACCCTGGGACCGCCAGAAGAAAGCTGGCTGTACGGTACAGCGCATAGGTTCAAAGGACTTTCAGAATGGAACTTCATTCACCCAGGAATTAAAGCCAACAGCTGACAAGTGGGACCTCATAAAACTCAGAGGAAGCAATCAGCTGCGTGAGGAGGAAGCCCACAGAGTAGAGGAGAATTTTTGATAGCTGTACGTCTGACAGGATTAACATCCAGAACATATTAAGCACTCAAAAGAGTGAAAAAAAAATCAAGAAAACAAATGATCTAATTAAGAAAATGGGCTATAGATCCGAACAGAGAATTCTTTAAAGTCTTCCCTATCCTTGGCCAACGGGAGATGCAAATTAGTATTACTTATTACTAGTATCAGTGAGATCTCATCCAAGATCAAGACAACAACTGACAACAGACGCTGGCGAAGACGCGGGGAAAGGAGAAGCCTCACCCGCTGTTGGCAGGACTGAAAGCTGGTACAGCCTAGATGAAAATCAAGGTGGAGAATTCTCAAAAAGCTAAAAGCAGACCTAGCACGTGACCCAGAAGGATAGCATGCCCAAAGGACTCGCTATCCTTCTCAGGTTCTTGCTCATCCAGGCTCACTGCTGCTCCCTTCACAGTAGCTAAGCCGTGGAAACAGACTAAATGTCCGTCACCCGATGACTAGATGATGCCACACTGGAATACTATTGAGATACAAAAAAAAATTCAATCATGAAATTTGCAGGTAAATGGATAAAAGCAGAAACGATGATACTGAGCAAGATACACCAGACCCAGAAAGGCAAATGCTGCATGTTCTTTCATGTTTGTGTGTCCTTTGTCTACATCTTTAGACGTCAGCATGTGACCCAAAGGAGCTGCAGAAGCCAGGAAGTTTAGAAAGAGTGATGGTGGTACAGAGGAGAAGGAGCTCTAGAGAAGGGTCTAGAAGGAAGCAGGTGCTATGCAAGGGGAAAATGAGGGTGGGGGTCTGAACTTGTGGGAGGGAGGGAGGGAAGGTAATTTAGAAACAGAGGAGGTAATTCAGAGAAAGATAAATACCACTAAGGATGCTTGAGAAAGTCTTAGGGAAACCTTATTTTATAAGCTTTACTTTACATAGACACTACAGACATACAGTAATAGGAGAGCCTATTTCTCTCTCTCTCTCTCTCTCTCTCTCTCTCTCTCTCTCTCTCTCTCTCTCTCTGTGTGTGTGTGTGTGTGTGCGCGCGCGCGCAGGTCTATGACACTGAAGGATAATGCTCCCTCAAGAGTTATTGACTAACAAAAATCCCAGGCAAGGAAAACCCCCTTTCAAGTTCCAGGGTTGTCTAAGAGACTCCCTAGTGCCGTATAGGCTATTGTTGCCTCCCAGAATTTGGAAGTTAGACTCTACTGCTGAAGACACCACACACTGTAGACACATG
Organism: Alexandromys fortis; assembly: GCF_014885135.2. NCBI lineage: Eukaryota > Metazoa > Chordata > Mammalia > Rodentia > Cricetidae > Alexandromys > Alexandromys fortis. The sequence goes on from NW_026067895.1 coordinate 3,173,445, forward strand.
ACTTGGAGGATATGATGCAAAATTGATCTCTTTCCATGATGTGGGATCACAGGTAGGAGATGTCTTTAGGAGGTGCCGTCGTTCCCTATTGCTCCACCACCTTTTTTCCCATATCTTTATAACTCTTTCGCTAATCACCTCTGTGATTTTTGTTTTTATATTTGAGACAGATCAGTCTCTTCTATAAGACCTTGACTCTCAGTGGGGTTTGAGGATCTTATCTGTAACTCGGTGCCCTGGGTTAGGAACTGGAGCTCTTAGAAACAAACAAGCAAACAAACAAAACAAAACAGCTGTGTTCTACAAGGCTGGCTGACTGGTTAGGACTGCACTCTTGTGGAGTGTTGGAATGTTGTAGATCCAGAATCAAATTATCTTGGGCTTTCTTTAGCTCCTTAGCCATTCCTTGCCCACCTCTGTGTTGGACCTGTGACTGTCAGGTAAATTCTCTTGGAATGTGTTAATTTAACGGACCATTAGCTCTGCCGACCCTGAAGCCACAGCTGTCATCAGGAGTACATGAAGCCTATAGCAGAGATGTCCTCACGTTGCTGTAACGCTCCTACCGGCTGTTACCACCAGAGCTTTTAAAAGAGCCTTGATTCAGGACTTCCTTTTGCTCTGATTTGGAAAACATATGAACCTGTCACACTGAAACATGGCAAGTAGGGTAACCCGGATCTTTGCTCCTTAGGCCTTGGTCATTCATGTCTGTCCCCAGAATGAACGTCTCTTATTCCCTTTGAGGTGAGAGTTGAGGATATTGGGAGGAACGCTTGTTTGTCTTTAGCTCAGAGTCCCAAGGGAAGAAGCTTATCTCACCCTCTGCGTCCTCAATGATAGGCCAGCAGGTGGCGAGTTTCACTGAAGGCGGAGATTGATTCTTTCTGTTCTCAGATAGGGGTGCTAGCCAGTGGTTCCTCGGGGCCAGGATCCCTTTGGGACTGCCAGAATGTTTTCTGCTTGTTTGTTAGCTTTCTATCAAAGATGATTAGTCTGTCAAGGGCCAATATTGCTTAAATCTCACTCATCTTGTGAAACTTTTACACAAAGAAATTCAAATTTTTTTTATCTTCTCCGCCTAGTAAAGGTTTTGTTTGTGAAGAGCTGCCCCATGCCTCTTCCACATTCCTCAGACTTGGTGGTCCAGAAAGGCCAACCACTTGTCCCATTGCTTTCCTTTTTTTTTTCCCCCCAGAAATTCTTTTAAAACTAGCCAACTGTGAAAGACTGGGGGTGGAACCCCAGCCAATAGGGGAAAGACACAGCACTCCTACATTAGGAGAAAAACCTATCAGGTTTCCTGCTGGGTGTGCCTGCTAGACCAGCTTGGGTCAGGGCACAACCTTTTTGTGAGAAGAGATTGCCTTCGCAGGTTCCTTTAGTTTCGTTCATGTGTTTCTTTGTGCGAGAGAGAGAATGTGCTTTTCCCCAGGATGCTTCCAGGTACCTTTGCAAGTTTCCTCGTGGATGCAGTCCTGGCAATTTTCTGGGCAGTGTTTGCAGACACCTTCCATGGCCACATGCTTTTCAGGACAAGTTTTCAAGCATACCCCGTGGTCTAGGACAAAGTCTCCTTCACAAGAGTGACAGTTGGTAGCATTTCCCTCACACGTTCTGCATGGGAAACTGCAGTGTTCACAAATCCCGTCTTGTGCGTAGAAGCCCCTAGGAAAAGAAGGGAGGTTGCAATTAGGCCAATTAGAGATGAATCTCAGCTGCTGACAAGGAGACTCAGACGAAAAGGAAAGGCTGCTGCTCCTGTCAGTCAAAACACACCCACAAGACTCACCGAGGGAAATAAAACAGAAGGGGTGGTCTTCCTCGGGAACTTTTGAAGCAATTGAATTTGTCTAAAACTTTCTCATTTGTCTCATTTCCTATTTATCCCCAAATTGTCATTTTCTTTTTTCTCTGTTAGAGCTTTATTTTACAATGGAAAATAGAAAAATATTCTAATTCACACTCACACACACATACACACACACACACACACACACACAGAGAGAGAGAGAGAGAGAGAGAGAGAGAGAGAGAGAGAGAGAGAGAGAGAGAGGAGGAGATATTAATAGAGATTTCAAACCAGGCCTGACTGTGGAAACAGCCATTGGCGTCTATCATTTACGGGCTCTAGGATTATGTTTCTGTTCTTATATTTTATTTGTGTGGGGTGTACTGTAGTAGTCTGTGCTCTCATGTATACACCCGTGCGTGTATGTGTAGAAGCCAGTGATTGACATTGGGGCCTTCCTCCGTCATTCCTCACCTTATTTTTGAGACAGGATCTCTCTTTCTGAATCTGCGGTTTATCACTTTTGATAGATTGGCTGACTGGAGGGCTATGGGGATCCTCCTGCCTCTACTTCCTCAGTACCAAGACCATAGGAGTGCATCACAGTTCCTGATATTTATGTGGGTGCTGGGCATTGAACTAAGGTCCTCTTGTTTGTGCAGAAAGTACTGGTATTTATTATTATTGTTGTTGTTGACAGGTCTTTCAATATGTAGCCCTGGCTGTTCTGGAACTCACTATATTGACCATGCTGGCCTCGAACTCACAGAGATCTGCCTGCCTCTGCCTTCTGAGTGCTGGGATTAAAGGCATGCACCACCACTGCCTTGGTACTATATAGTTTTAGACAATACTAAGAGGCCTTGGATAAGAGGTAAGAGCAGATGACAGCTCTTTACCTTTCTTGTTAGAGATGGCTTTAGAAAGTGATCTACCTGGATGATGGCGTTGGAAGGAAATCTGAGGGAAGGAGGGAGGGAAAGGGAAGGGACAGTCACCCCTAAGCTGCTGGTGACTGAGTGGGGAGGTAATGCTGGTAGCCAAGGTAGACAATGCAGTCTGCGACTCTTCCAGGCCAGCCAGGAAAGTCAGCCAAGCAAGGAAGAAGAACAAATGGAAAAGGGAAGCTTCTGGTGAAGCCAAAGTCACCAAAGTCACCAGTGTGAGGCTTCAAGTGGGAGAATTGCCATTTTGACCCAAATTTTGTTACGTCTTGCTAAACTTGTTATTTCTGGTCTGCTGTTCTCTTCTCCACAGGTGACTTTAGGAGACTAAAGGAATTCTAAATTAGAGGGGCCTACAAAAGCATAGCAATCAACATAAGTAGCTACTAACACTATTTGTAATTCATAACTCATCCACTTGGAAGTTAAGAAGAGCTCGTGCATTTGGGAAGCAGAAGAGAACCGAGAAAATTCAGTTGTCTGTACAAGGTGGGAAAAGAATAGTCAGGCCCCACACATCATGTTTTGGTCAGCGAGGAGCCTCATGTGTGACAGCCCATACCACAGACGCCGTGTGTAGGTGGCTACACTACCCAGGCTTGTGTAAGAACAGTGTGCCACTCACCCGGGAATGAGACTGCCTATTGACACCTCTCTGAAAATATCCCCCACGGTTGTGCAATGCCGGCCACATGGCCGCTGTCACAGAAATATGAGTCCAGGTGCTGACAAGTCACAGGGAGAAGTGGGTGTCTGGCCTTAGGTATGCTTTGGCTTCTGTGGGCCCACAGTGAGGCCACAATCAACAAATAACATTTAGTGGGTGCTCTGGCTGTGCAGAGAGCGTTCTAGGGAGAGGAAGGAGCCGCTCTGAGGTGCTGTGGAGAATAAGGAGCACAAAGGGAGGGAGACACTTACTCCGGGCAACTGTGGTAGCAGCGGCCCTCATGGAGGAGCAGAAGGTTGTCCGGCTGACTTAGGCACTTCTGGCAAAGGTCAGCCCCAGTGCAGGAGGCACAGTCTTCAGCACAGTTCTCGCAGCTGCCGCTCCTGAGCGACGGCCATGTGCCTTGGGGACAGGAGGGAACACAGGTCTGCAGCCACAGGTATGTACCTAAAGATCAGGGCACGAGGGGAGGGCAAAGGACAGTTGTCATGGTTACTCCTGCTAGCGCACACGCCACCCAGAGGACTGACACCCAGAACGGCGGTCTTTTCTCTTTCTTTCTTTCTTTCTTTCTTTCTTTCTTTCTTTCTTTCTTTCTTTCTTTCTTTCTTTCTTTCCTTCCTTCCTTCCTTTTTTCCTTCCTTCCTTCCTTCCTTCCTTCCTTCCTTCCTTCCTTCCCTCTTTCTTCCTTTCTTTCCCTTCCTTTCCCTTCCTTTCTCCTTCCTTCCTTCCTTCCTTCCTTCCTTCCTTCCTTCCTTCCTTCCTTCCTTCCTTCCTTTCTTCTTTTTGCTTTTTCAAAGTTCAGGTATTTGGAACACTATTTCAGGCTTATAAAAATATTTATCTATCTATTTACTTACTTATTTTTATTAGTCCTTTAGATTTGTTAGACCTTTGGGAAGGAGATCAGCCACAGGGGGTTTTGCCCTGCTTCTTTTATACAGTCTGACATTAGATACTGCTCACCCCAGGGCTTCCCTTTGTCCTGCTGATGAGCCCTGTCATCTAGGCAGTCACATGTGAACTGCTCCATGGGACCCCCTTTCTTTCCACCCAATCTGTGACGGGTGAGGCTGGCATGGCAGTGAAATTTCCAGACATCCTCCCCTTCAACACACACTCCATTTTCATGTGTGCTCATCAGAAAGGACATCATTGTTATTCTAAAAGGCAAATGTGGGCTGTGAGATGGTTCAGCAGGTACGGGCCATTGCTGTCAAACCTTATTAATGGAGCTTAAGGCCTGGAAACTACACAGTGGAAGGGGAGAACCGACTCCTGCAAGTTTCTCTGATTCCCACACATGAGCTGTGGTATGTTCACACCCACACTCAGAGATACATAAATGTACTCCTTTTTTTTTTTTTTTTAAATTAAGAGGTTAGGGAGAGCCCAGTAAAATGCAAAGGTAAGAACACGAGTTTGAACCCCAGAACCCACATAAAAAGCTGTGTGCAGTGGTGAGTGCTTGCAATCCCAGGACTAGGGACATAGGGAAGGGAAGATGCTGTGCTCGTTGGCCAGGCAACCAGCTCAGCTGAACTGGTGAGCCCCAGGCCAGTGGGACACCTATCTGAAACAAAATGAAATGAAACAAAACACCAACTTGGAAAGCCATCTTGAGGAACAACAATTTGACCTCTAGCCTCCACACAAGAGCACGTGGTGGGGGAAGAGACAGAAATCTTTAATAAATAAATAAATAAAATTAAAAAAAAAGAGCACGTGTACTGGTGCACACCACACACACACACACACACACACACACACACACACACACCCTACAAAATTAATAAATGATGTAAGGATAAAAAAAATAGGGTCAGATGTATGGTGGCACATGCACTTGGGAGGCAGAGATATGCAGATCTCTGTGAGTTTGAAGTCAGCCTTCTCTACATAGTAAGTTTCAAGCTAACCAGAGCTACATAGTAAGATGGTTTCAATAAATAAATAAATACATCCATCATGTAAAAATAATAATAACAAAATTCAAAACCATCTCAACTAAAATTCTAAAGCATCTTGTTTCTGTTTCTGGGTGTGGCCGCTCATATTTCCAGCCTTGCTGCCTCTACCATTTTCAATGCTGCCTCATGTCAGCTCTCACGACAACAGCCCCTGATTCAGGGCGTTAGCCAAGTCTCAGCTGCTAGAGGCCAGCCCAGATCCGGAATACCAAGTCAAAACTGTAGAGGGAAAGGTCTTGAGGCTATAAAAACCTTTATTACAGTGTATTGTTGTGATTCTCCATTTTATTATTGATTGTTGTTATTCGTTTATTGTGTCTGATTTGTAAATTCAAGTTTATCATGGGAAGTATGTATAGGAAAACAGTACACACAAGACTTGGTTCTACTGTGGTTTCAGATAGCCATAGACTTTTCTGGAACCCATTGCTAAAGAATAAGGGTTTGGCAGTATTAATAACATTACACATTTATATATGGCTCTTATGCTAATTTTTAAAGATGCACTTTTTATTTTATTTTTAACTATGTCTATGTGTGTCTGTGTGTCAATGTGTATGAGTGCAGGTGTCCATGAAGGTAGATGCTGGGAACTGAGCTTGGGTTCTCTGCAAGAGCAGTATGTGTTTTTTTTTTTTTTAAATGGATTTTATTGAGCTATACATTTTTCTCTGGCAGCAACTTAAATGCCCCTTGAGTGAAGAATGGATAAGGAATATGTGGTACATTTACACAATGGAGTACTATACAGAAGAAAAAAGATGACATCTTGAAATTTGGAGGCAAATGGATGGATCTAGAAAACATCATATTGAGTGAGGTAACCCAGACTCAGAAAAACAAATACCTACTCACTCATAAGTGGTTTTGAGACATAAAGCAAAGAAATCCAGCCTACAATTCACAATCCCAGAGCACTCAGACAACAATGAGCAGTGTGTGTTCTTATCTACTGCACTGGGTCATCTCTCCAGCTCTTAAAGATAATTTTTATGGGAGCATAACACTACATAGGCAATCTATCCTGAGGAAGTTATCTATGCCAAGGATTTCTATAAAACGGTAAGATCCAGGAAATGGGCTGTTCTGTTGCCCCTTCCCTTCCCCTCCCAGTACCAAGAGTAGACTTAATGATGAGGGAAACCACAGTGTGTTCATCCTCATACTTATCCTCGTCTTAGATAAAAGAACAAGAAACTGTAAAGTACCCCAGATTCCAGAAAATTCTGTGGCCAAATCAACCCAAGCTTCACCATGCTTTTGGAGTAAGAAGCATTTCTTTGTCCCAGAAGGCCCGTTTTTGTTGCTGGTTTGTTGTGTGCGTCCCCCAGAGCCCCCACAATGGGAGGATATAATGAGACTAGATCAGTACTGTATGCCTGAACACAAATCTCCATCAGCGTGCACGCGTGATGATGGTATGCGGGTTCGGATCCCATCACCTCCCCCTCCACACTGACCTGCTGGACATGAAGTGCAGAGAGTTTCAGATCCATCGCAGGTCTTACAGGAAGAATGGCAAGGTTGATATTGCTTTGTGGCATCTGTATGGGCAAGGAAGAAGTCAGACTTGGCCTCATCGCAAACTGTCACAGTAGTGGAAGAGGCCTCACTGTAACTCAGTCTTCGTTCTTTTCAATTTTATACTAGCTAACTACTGGCTACCACCCTGTAGAATTTATTCATTATTTTCTAAAATTCTTGCCTTGGAAACATTGTCAAGATTTCCCTTGTAACCGCTCAATGACAGAAAAATTATAGCTTATAGGATAGTCATCATACTATGAGCTAACACATCACGCTGCTTTCACATGTTTGGACCATGTAGGCGAATGTCTGTGTGTCTGTGTGTCCATATATTTGTGTGTTTGCATTCTCCCTCTAAGAGCATCTGAAAGAAAGCTTTTCCAGAAAGCCACCTTGGAAAGCTTGTGGGACAGTTTTTCATATACACAGGGCAACCTCATCCACCCCATTCAGGGCAGAGAGATCTTCCCAGTGCACCACCCGCAGGGAAGTCTAGCTTCTCTGATCCCAATGGCCCTGACCCCTTCCTCTCTCCTTGACCCTCGTCTACTTCTAGGAGCCTGGTAGATGGCTCTCTACTCATGCCTGCCAACCCAGCTGGACAGCTTATGTGTAGGGTAACCATGGATACAGTAATCAAAGTCTCAGAGTCCTATTTTCAAGGTCTCCAAAATGAGAGAAAATGGTTCCTCCCTTGTAGAACTGTGAAGCTCAGGGAGGCAGTGTGTGTCTTGTTTAATGCTGTGGGTGTGTGAAGTCCTTACTTACTGCTCGGTGAGACAGTGAGTGAGGTCCTTACTTAACAGGGCTCAGTGAACCAGTGTGTGGGGGTACTTACTTAACACAGGGCTCAGTGAGACAGTGTGAGGTACTTACTTAACACAGGGCTCACTGAGACAGTGAGTGAGGTGTTTAACACAGTGACTGAGTAACAGACCTCCACCTTCTCCCTTTCCTGTTCTTTCATCATTCTTCCACTCCATTTCTGAGGCTGCTCTCATTTCTCTTTTATTTTCTTAATCCACACTGGGACGGGAACCAGGGGCGGGCCTGGTTTGTTCGGTGTCTCTTGTGATTACAAAGCCGCTCAGCCTTGTTGGGGAAGAGACCAGAGTGGAGTACAGATAGGGCAGAGAGATATGACTATGTGGATACACATGTGCCGTATGCACATGTAATGCACGCTATAACATACATACACATACATAACGCATGTGTCTATAGAGCCGCACAAGCAGTCACATCGACTGGCAACAGCAGTTGTCCCCAAAGTCCACAGGCCTCTTTCATTTTGCTCCCAAGGCCTTTTCACCTGTTTCACCTGGAGACAACCCGTGACCATAAGGAGAGGCCGAAGGAGGGCAGCCGCATGCTAGGATGCTCAGAGTTACAGTCATCTACACTGTATCTGGCCACAGGCTGATTTTCTGTGGACTTTCTCATTCTGTACCGAAGGGTTTTTATTCACAAGGATATGAGCTTTATTTTTCATATATTTGTGAAATTCAATAGCTATCCACACGTACATATTTGTAATTATCTATATATTTAACATTCTGGCCATTTTGCTGTTTTCACTGCATAAACTTGGTATAGAATTCTGCAATGTTCCCTAATGTCCAGCAGAGGGAGCGCTGAACAAGCAGTTCACAGTAATTAGACCACAGCATCTAGTAGGTTAGCCAGTCAGACGGAGTAAGTTGTAACTTTATTCATGGTTCACGTTTTTAATCCCACTCCAGAAATTCCAACCTTGCTAACACAGATGAAAAAGAGGGGAAAAAAAGGAAAAGGAAAGAAATCTCTTCAGCCAATTAAGTGGTACCTCTTAGCCGCAGGCAACTGTAAAAAAACAGGGCCTTCTTATTCTTATAGTAAATAATTAATAGTCATATAGATCTATATCTGCACACTGAATCTATTCACACTGTGCATCACTTTGCACTATGGGTTTTGTTTTTATTTGTGTTTTTTTTTCTTTTTTTGTGACAGGGTCCTGCTATGTAGCCTAGGCTGTCCCTGAACTTGTGAGTCTCCCACCCCAGCCTCCTAAGTACTTGGCTGACAGACGTGCTCCATAATGCTTGACTTGCCTTTTTGCTTTTTAAACTCATCTTTTGGAGAGCAGGCCTTGCTGATAAATGAGGAACCTCTTCGTTCCTTTTGACAGCTCTGTAATAGTTTCCTCTACGGATGTGCCAGCCTTCATTTCTTTTATCATAGCCATTTAGTTTTCCAGTCTTTGCTATTTTAAAGGACACCTCGGTGTCTAAGAAGGCCTATGTTGCTTCTTTAGCCTATTAAATATTTGCAGGGATGGAGCCTGGTGATGAAGCCCAGGGGCTCGTGGTTGCTAGGTAGTTCCCTGTGGCTGAGCTCCCATCCAGCCATACGGCTCTTTGACGGTCTTTCCCAGACACAGTCCTCAGTGCATCGAGAATGGCCTTAGATGTGACAAAATCCTCTGCCATTGGATCGCACAGATTTCCCAAGTGTCCACTGCCTTCTTATGGCCCTCCTGTCTCCTCTGTCATGACTTCCGTATCCCCATTGTCCTGGCCTTCTGACTGCCGGGCTTGCTTTCTGGAGATGGCTGTGGGGTGGTGACCATCTCCTCCCTATTTCCCTGTTACCTCTTTTGACTTGAACTTTCCACCTTCGTTGCTCCTGCAGCAGGTTCTTCACCATAGATGGGTTTTCAGTGGGAACAGCTTCTTTTTATTAAAAAAATAAAGTGTTTGTTTTAGCGATAAAAGAACTAGGAAGAAGATAAGCTTCCCCTATGCCCCCACCTCCCAGAGATGTCTGCTGTGGATTCTTCACACACAGATCCCCCCTGAGATGTGGACGGTGGAAGGACTTGTGGGATGCAGTCATTCGCACCCTCTGCGCGTAGGATACTGAGCCTGCATGAGCCATTCAACACTATCCATACAATAGATGCTTCCTCTTGTCACAGCCTTTGAAGGCATCTTTTTAGAATCCTTTACATATGTATTTGTATGAATCCTATTTCATTTTTTGGTTACATTTGCAGATTGCTTGGCCCCACACATCCGTTGTGGTTCTTATTGTAATGAAGCTACAGGCACATCTTTGAGGGAATGCACTTGTGGCCGGTCAGGACTCTGATTGTGAGGGGTCCTGGCTGGTCTGTGGATGCCTGCTCTCCGGGACTATTTTTTTCTAGACCAATACGATTCTTCGATGTCCCTCACCCTCCCGCCAATTGTTTTCTTTTGTAACCCTGTTGTGAACTGGTGTTTTGGTTGGGACAAAGGGTCAGGAAACAGGACCCCTAATGTTCTGTGGGATGTAAAGGTTTCTCGGGTTGGAGAGGATGGATGCAGTGGTTTCATGCTCTCATTTTACAGTCGAGGGAACTGAGGCTCACAGAGGAGGAAGAACGCACTCAGGGTTATGCTACAGTGAACAGCCAGGCCAGGATTTGAACGCAGGGCTCTCTGTTTCTAGAGCTACTGTTCTTACTGTGGGTTTTTTTTTTTTCTGCTATCCATTTGCAGTGCTGGGATCTAACTCAGGGTCTCACGCACAGGAGGCAACTGTTCTCCCATTAAGTCACACTTTAGCTTCCAGGTCTGTCCATCATGAAAGCCCACGTCCACTAGAGAGGCTCTTGAGCAATTAATTTCAATTTGAAAGTCATTTGAGAGAGATCAAAGTGGAGCTCGGTTGGGGAGACAATGCTGATTTGCAGCGTTGCCAATTTCGGTGATGGAAACATGTCTGCCATAGCTAATTTTAGGCGGTCAATGGCCTGGCAACACACAGTTCCTGGATGCATAACAGCCAGCACAAGCCAGTACAACCGTCCCTTGTGGCACTGGGCCAAAGGTTTGATTATCCCAGAGGGTGTGTGCTCTTTACATTCAGCTTTCCTATTGGTTAAGTCGCTAAAAATGCCACCATCCTTCCTAGACGAGGCAAGCACACACAGAGATGGACGAATCCCTTCTAGGAATTTGTGGCATCTTCAAAGTTACCCACAGTTACTATCACACAGTATTTATCTCTCCATGAAGAGGTTGACTTTCCTCCCACAAAGTCCCAGACTCCAGTATTTCCCAGAGCTTAGGAATGAAGATCAAAAGGACAGCTAGTGGTGAGTGGCTAGGATGTGGTCAAAGATAAAACGTTTGCTCACCAAGCCGCGCTTTGTGGATTAGTCCTTGCTAGCAATCTCTAATTAGAGCCTGCTATGACCTGGTTCTAATCAATGAGGGAAATAGGTGGGCCGGGGCACTCTCAGGCATGTTTGCTGGAACTTTCTGAGACACTGGAGGGGAAAAATGCTTTAACAGCGACTGGGAAACTGTTCCCGTCCTCAGGTCTGGTAAAGCTCTGTCTCTGGACGCTGATGTCTCACTGCCCCTGGACATGGTGACATGCCGTCACCTATTCAGAAGGATCCCTGTCATTTAGGAACACTGGCCCAGGACATCGTCACAGTGTTAGTGAGTGGGACCCAGGGCCTTCCTGGGACTTTTTTAGTGGCTGGAAAACACAGTAAAGCTTGCCATCCTTGAAACTCAAGGATCTTGGCTGCAGGACTTGCCTGGCAGGCCTTGGTGAGTTTGCCACCCTTGGACTCTGGGGAGAGGGGAAGTCATTCTGGGGAGAGTTGACAAAGAATGGTGGTGGCTCTTCCTCACTCTTGTTATTGTCCTTCTGATTAGCCACAGAGCTAAGAAAAGAGTGACCACAGTGTCATTCAGTCTCAAGGTCACTTCCCCAAGCACACAGAGACCTCTGAAGCACTATCTGAGTATGACCTTCGGATCCCAACACGGTGCTGTTTCTGTTGGAAGGAGCGAGCTGAAGCTCAGGCTGTCCTAGCATTCTACCTGCGTCTGAGTCTGTTTTTTTTTTTTTTTTTTTTTTTAAGTCCCAACGACAAGGCTGAAAACCCGGCTGGTAACACCTAGGCCGCTCCATTCTCTCGTCAACACCCTGTGACTTGTTCCAGGCTTCCTCGAGGTTGACCTAGGATGACTGACATCTGTTCCTCATCATCTGAGAGGTGTGGCTAATTAGTGCTTGCTCTCTGGAACGCTCCACTCTCTTATTACACTCCTGACCTTGTTTTTAGGGGAAGAAGGCAGGAGAGATGTAGGCACTGGTGCCAAGCCTCCCCAAGGTTAGTGGGATGCGTTCCCCATTCACTACGCACTCGGTGCTGCAGCTGTACAGGGAGGGTGCGCCGCCGCGGCTTCACCTTGCTTAGCGAGAAGACGCTCCCCAACAATTCTCTGTTAATGCTTTGCAGTCTGATTTCATAGATCACAGAAATGGAAAGTGCGGCTAGGTCATGGACTTCGTTGCTTTTGTCCAGCCGCAAGAAACATTCTCATCTGCTCCCAGACTCCCTTATTGGTGGGAGGCCCCCAAAGAAAATAAAACCTTTCTCATTGCAAAAACATCACATTGTGATCACAGGGGGCTGGAGGGAGAAGGAAGCCTGGGTGTGGTGCTCCCACAAAGGGGAACAATCAGAGTCTGATTTTTGCTTGCAAAATGCGTAGTCCAGTTGAAGAGACATGTAATCATTGGGGGAATCGAGTCGGCTCTGACTCTCTTGGCTCCCTGCACCTTTTCATCATCTGGACTCCAGATAAAATACAGATGTTCAGGGCAAGAAGCGCAGCGCCAGACTGTTTCCTTCTTGGCTTCTTCTACCTCTTAAAGCCCGAATGCCAGACCAACTCGTTTTCAGCATTTGGGTTCAGCTATAATTCACAGAAGATATCCCAATCTGGATTGAGTAACTTTCTTCTTAGCCCTGTGTCGGAAACAGCCTAGGGTGCTCTGGCCTTTGGATGTTGTCTTAGGAGAATCAGATGAGCAGAAGTGTCACAGTGGACAGCAGCTATGACACCTGTCCCCTGAACCCAGGAGGGACCTTCCTCCTTGTCCTGTGTGGCCTCCTACGGCTACCACTGTCACTGTACGGAGTGGGCTCTTCTCCAGAAATTTGGAAATACCTTTATTTTTCATAGTATAGCTGAATGTGAGTCAGACTGCCCAACCCCATAAAAAGGACTTGGGATTTTAGCCTTCTCCAACATGGGGATGTTGTAGAAAGATTATAATTGCCTCCAAGGAAGCCCATAGTGGGGTTGCAGAGGTGAGGAGGCCAAGTCTAAAAATGCAGAGAGGGATAAATATCAGTCCCTCACGCCTTCTTGAAGACCAAACCTTTCCCATATGCACCTGCAGAGTGCAGCGCCCCTCCCCACCCAGCCATGCTGAGGATCAGACCCAGGACCCCATGCACAGTAGGCAAGTACTAGACCCCTGAGTTATGTGCCTCCACCCCTGACAGCTCTCCAGCAAGCTGACCTGCTTAGCATCAGCTCCAGGTGTCAGGGTCACTGAAAAGACTGCCCTGGGGTTGAAGGTTTCCTTTATTGTAGAGATACATCACATGATAGAAACTGTTGTGAAGCCTTTGAGAAGATGGGAGGTAGGCCACTGCCCATGGTCCTGGGTCTCTTATCTCTAGATCAGTCACATCTTGCCCTCTGCTTTGCTCTTGCTGGCCACATGCCTACTTCAGCTACCTACCTTTGTGTCCCACAAACTCCCGGATTCTGTAAAATAGCCCTTCTGCACACTGTGAATTTGTATTTCTTTCATTGGTCAATAAAGACGGTGATTGGCCCATCACCAAGGCAGGATAAAGCTAGGTGGGAAAATCAAACAAGATACAAGGATGAAAAGTGTGGAGTCAGAGAATCACAGAGCAAGATGGGCACTCCAGACTGAGAAAAGGAACTAAGCCATGTGGCAAAGTATAGATAAAAAGGAGTTAATTTAAGTGTAAGAGTTAGCCAGTAATAAACCTGAGCTATCAGCCAAGCATTCGTAATTAATATTAAACCTCTGAGTGATTATTTGAGAGCAGGTGTGGAAAAGAAACATCCACGAACACCCTGAGACTTGGGGGTCTTGGAGCAATCGTGATTCTCCCTCAAAACCCTTTTCTCAGAAACAGTGCTGAAGAGGGAGGAAGCAGAGAATGCCCTGGGCCTCCTTCTGCCAGGTACGTACCGTTCCGGAAATTGCCTTCCCCCTCTTGGGGCCCTGTGCGCCAGACACACGCCCCGTGCCACAGCTGCAATCCTTCTTGACAGCTGCTGCATTGGTTGTAGCCCAAGCCGGTACAAGTCTCACAGGCCCAGTGGCAGGGCTGACATTCTCCCAACTCTTGGTCTCCATAGAAGCCAGGGCCACAATCCTGCACACAGCTGCCACCTTTGGAAGATGGGGGAGGGGCATGAAGAAGGGTCTCTGGTCAGCTGGGCTTCTGGTGCTATTGAAGGATTTTCAGGACTTTTTTTTTTTTGCATGTGTGCAAATCAAGATGGCTTTAGGTTATCTCAGTCAAAGACTATGTTCTAATAAATGTAATACTCTTTTTCTCTTTTTAATTTAAATATGAATTTGCCCTCAGTTAAGGGCAAGGAACTTTGAATGAAGATTTAACACCTCCGAGCCTTAATAAACTACACATAAAATGAGCCTATGAAGAGAACTCTTGAGGCGCACGCCTTTAATCCTATCGCTTGGGGGGCAGAGGCAGGAGGGTTTCTGGGAGGTTGAGGCCAGCCTGGTCTACCTAGCAAATACCAGGACAGCCAGGATTGCATATATAGACCTTGTCTCAGAAATAGAGAGGAGGGAGGAGCTGCTGAGAGATGGCTCAGGCCGTAACGTGGTTGTCTTGCAAGCACGAGGGCCTGAGTTTGGATCCCTAAAACTTACCTTTAAGTTGGGTACCCTGGGTATGGTGGGACCCCCTGTAATCCTAGTGATGGAGAGATGGGGGAGAGGCGGAGACAGGTAGACCCTTAGAAGTTCATTGGCCAGTTAATCTAGCCTACATGGCAAAGTTCCAGGCCAATGAGAGTACCTGTCTCAAATGAAAGATGGAGGCAAGCCAAGGTTGTCCTCTGACTTCCACAAACATGCCGCACACATGTTCGTGCACAACTGTGTACACACAGAAGGATGGGGCAGAGAGGGAGAGAACGTGAACTGCCTACTCATTGAGTGCTGTCTGTAGTATTCTCCACACTTAGTCCTGAAGCTCACTGGGTTGTCCAGTTCCTGGTTGGAAGACTCCGTAAAAGTCTTCCCCAACTATTTCCAACAACATCAATGAGTTCA
The DNA here is from genome assembly GCF_014885135.2 of Alexandromys fortis. Lineage (NCBI taxonomy): Eukaryota > Metazoa > Chordata > Mammalia > Rodentia > Cricetidae > Alexandromys > Alexandromys fortis. The sequence goes on from NW_026067895.1 coordinate 3,188,535, forward strand.
CCAAAACCCAAGACAATGGAGCTTGTTCAATTATATAGTGTACATGAGTCTGTAACATGACTTTTTTCAAAAACATAAGGGTTTTGCTTCAAGCAAATGGCCATGACTCTGAATAGAATAGCCGAGGTGACTTCAGTTCTAAAACATTGGTTTTCGAGTCTCCTCCCCATATCGTTTCCTGCTTTTCCTACTCAACATCAACTTGGAGATCGTTGCGATTAATTAGTGAAATATGAACTACACTTCAATATGAACTGCAGGCAGAACTGGTTCAGGCTGGTGTTCATTTTCAAACATTACAGTTCCTCCGTGGACCCTAGGGGCCAGCACACAGAGACCCTGAAATCCATCACAGGAGAACTTGTGTTGCAGTGATGGCCTGCTGGGTCCCCAGGGGGCCACCATTGTCCAGCTTACCCGAGAGAAAGAAGCCCTCCTCACACCAATGGCACTCATGCTGGTCACAGTTGCCGCAGTTGGGGCCACAGGCTCTGCACTCCCATTCGGCACTGAAGGTCTTTTCAGGACAGACTTTATAACAACGCCGCTCAAACCTAGAGAAGATGACGCCATGTTTCCATGAGACGGACTGGTGTTGTGCTAATAATCACCACGATCTGATTCCCTCTGTAGTGTGGTGAACAGGCGATTGGTTGTCAAGGGCAGAGACCTGTGCTTGGCCTGTCCTGCCCAATCAAACCAAGCCATTCGCCACCTCCTCTGGAGCTCTGAGGGTCCCTTTATCAGGAGAGCTGGGAGGAGGTTGGGGAGGTTGGGGAGGAGAGGGTCACCGAGACTGATTTATTTAGGGCTAGTTGTTAAGTATCAGTTCATTCAAATCTGTACACAAATCCCACCGGGAAGCCATTACTTATTTTTAATGTCTACATAGAGGAAACAATGTTCTAGCCTCCAGTATCCAACATCTCCTTGATGGTAGGACCACGCAAAGTTTGTTGGAATAGATAGCTTTTGCTGTTCTCTTCGGAAGTCAGAAATGGCCCAGTGTTGATTTCAAGCAGCTCACCAGAATGTCTGTGGCCAGATCGTTTAACAACTGGGAAGTGCCCTGACAGCAGCACATGGAAACACGTGCCTACACATATACACATCTGGACTCTTGCATGGATGATCCACCGTGCTCATTGTACAGCAAGCTATTGTAACTCACTGGGTGATACAGTGCAGTGAGGCTGACTCTTGCCCTTGGGTGAATTTCAAAGTTTCAGTACACCATTGGGGGGATGTTTGCATCCCCTCTTAACAGCTTATATCGTACAGCACTCCATCAGCTACTGAATGGTGCTAAGTAGTCTGAAATGTTGTGAATGTGTGTTTTTTGAAACAGTCATCTCACACTGTGTCTGTGTCTTCTCATGATAGGATACGCTATTCCAGCTCATTTCTTTCTCAGGGGGTTTTATGAAACACGCTCATTGATGATCTGGGGACTGTCACATGTCATGGGACAGGAGAGGAAGCAGATTTTTTTTAATGTGCTCTTTTGTAGTCCTGCGGGTCAAACTTAGGGCCTTGCATAGTGAGGCAAGTGACCTCCCCCTAAGTTGCACCCTTAGCCTCCTTCTCTCGGAAATGAAGAAACTGCATGAATGAATTAGGAATAATCTGATGAGAGAGTGATAATAGAAACTGACCAGCCATTCCAGAGACGCCAGATGACAAGCAGAAGACTAAGTACAGGGACTGGGGAGGCGGCTCAGCCCTAGAGATAATGGATGCCCTTCCAGAGGACCTGCAGCCATGTGGCAGTTCACAGCTGTTTATTCCTCCAGTTCCAAGGGATCCTGTGCCTATTTCTTCATGTGTGCACAAATACACATAGGCACACATATATGTATGAGTACAAGCCGAACACTCATACACATGAAATAAAATAACACCTCTAATCCTCACCCCCACCCAAAACTCAAAATGTTTGCAAATTAAGAACTTTCTGAGAACTGACACGATGGTGCAAATTTTTGTTTCATGCACAAAAATATTTTTTAATTATCCTATAAAATGACGAATGTCAGGTCATACACCTCAGGTAAATATGAATATAGGTTCTAGTTTGAGACATGGCCCCAACCCAAGTCATCTTAGTTATATGTAACCATTCCAATATCTGATAACAGTTGTGAAATCTGAAGGGTTTCTCTCCGAGCGTTTCAGTGGACGGGTCCACAGGGCACTCACGCTGGCCTATCCTTTTGGCACGCTGTGGCTTCCCTCCCGTTTCTCACAGCTTTCACCAACTTTTCGCCTCTTAGCCTGCTCTGAGATCCTAGAATCTGCCAGCTATAGGAGGTGGTGACCCGCCAAAGCAGAGAGATAGGTCTGCCACTAGTTCGTGGTGCAGAGGGAGAGGGGCACCGGAGCCTCCCTTTATCCCTTCTTTCTTTCCTGGACATAGAAGAGATCTCAATTTTCTCACAAGCGTGGTGGAAGATGAAGGAAAGTGGATGCGAGAGTCGTGGGTGGTCGAGCCGAGCCCATGCAGCCTCTGTATTGCTCTGGCCTGACCTTCCCTTTCATTTTCCTGTTTGTCTTGGTTTTCTTCTTGCACAGTGATACAGACGGGATGGGAAAGCAGCTAGGACAGGAGGTGATGTCGAAAGTCACGGACTTGGCTTTTATAGATTTGTAGTGGGGAATATTAGTCTGATGTTTATCTGCATTTCATTTTAGCTAGTGGTCCATGTCTCTCATCACCTAGCGGGCGATTAAAAGGTGAGTGTCTCACCTGACTTCCCTTGGAGCATCTGATTCTAGTTAGGGACAAAGTCCCCATGCGGGCATTGAGAAGCAGCTTTCTTGAAGGCAAATATATTCTTAAAGCCTTAACAAGCAAGGTCTGAATGTTGGTGAACCATGGCAAGATTCCTAGACACCAGTGTCAAGATGGATGACTTCCAGGATCAAGAAAGGGAAGGCTTCCTTTCAAGGCAAGAAAACATCTGGACTCTTACCACTAAATCCAAAACTCAGCCATTAATAGCCCACAGTTGCTTCAGGCTGCAGGGACGCTGTGCTTCAACCACTGGAGGTAGGATTAAGTCAGTAATGCTTAAACTGCAGAAACAAAGAGGGTTGGACTTACATGTAGTATCCTGCAGCGCACGAGGTACAGGCTCCTGGATCATCTGGGGAAAGAAATCACAATAATGAGAAATTATGATCGCAGGGAGTTTGGTATTTGGAAAAATGGACTTTGGAAAAGTTACGGTTGGAGGCAGCTAATCTTCGAGGATATCTTTTTGTGAAATGTACTGCCCAGAAATGATATCTGAACAGATTGCACCATTTTAATTAGTTACATAAAGCACATTGCAATTTATCTTTACCAAAGGTAGTAAAAAATGAGACTTCTCATAAAAGACATAAAACAAACAAAACAAAACAAAACAAAAAACCTTGGCCCCAACTTTCAACAAAGCATAGGCGTAAGCTACCGGGTCCTCAAATTCCTGATCAACCACCATTCTCATTAAGAACCTCTGGGCTTCATGGTTGGGAGCTTAGCTTAGAGTTAGAGTTCTTGCATAGGACAGACTATGGGCTTGGTTCTCAGCACTGAGGACACAAAGTCCAGCATCCTCTCAGCCTCTGTTGAGGGTAGGCACAGGCATGTCACACGCACATTTGAAATTCACTACCAGCTTCTGCCCCCAAGACACCGAGTACTTATCCATTTCAACAGATGATCACCAGCAGGAGGGATTGTCACTGGGGAGACTCCTTTGGAATCTGAACAAACATTATCCCCAATCTGAGCACCCATTTAGTGTGTTTCGCTTCATAGCACTCTGAAGGATGCTATTTGGTTCTCATTAGTTGTAATGACTCAGTGTGTTCCTCTTGGCTCAGAACAGGATTCCGAGGCACAGCTTCCCTTAAGAGTTACCACCTTTGGTCTGTATCCAGAGATGCCCAGAAGATGTCCCTCTCAGATCTGGTTTCCAAGGGGATTTTATTGCCTTTGCTGACCTCAAGTTCCTTCAGCAAGGACCTCGGGCAGTTTGTCCTGCTAGTCAATCCACAACCCAGTCTCGCTCCTTCCATTTGCACAGGAGATGAAGAACAACTTCTCCCTGCATAATTCCTTTTGGTTTGTGAAGATTTTAATGCAACTTTAACTTTGGTTAAACTAAGCAACTATGACCTTTGAACTCGGTGAAAAACTACCCTTTCTAAACTGTTCAAGGCTCCCCTCTGCTTATCTGGAAACCTGACATTCACAGGATAGAGACATCCCCATCCCAAGTCTTTATTACAGGCTTGTCTTGACTCTGCCTAGTCAGGGATGCCACATGAACTATGCATTACATATTGTACTAAGACATGGTAGCAGACATTATTTCTTGAAGAAGTTCTGCTACCTCAGAGATAACCAGGGATTCTCAGAACTTTCTAGAAAGAGACTGATGATGGTTAGAGAAAAGAGCATTGGCTCTGGAGTTGGGATAACCTTTTCTAGTTTGAAGGTTTCAGTTTTATTTATTTTTTCTAGACAGGGTCTCACATGTAGCTCTGGCTGTTCTGAAACTCACTATGTAGACCAGGCTGGCCTCAAACTCACAGAGATCTGCTTGTCTCTGCCTCCTGGGTGCTGGAATTAAAGGCGTGCAACACCACCACCAGACTTAGTGAGAAGGTTTTAATACAGGCTTAAGTGTCTTGTGAACTTGCACAAAAATCATCTTATATTCTGGGTCCTGGTTCTTACAGGTATGAAATGAACAGGTTAAATAAGATAACTAAGAAGACTCTGAGTGCTGAAGATTCCAGAACTGAACCTAGTTGGAAACTCTGGCCCAATCAAGATCCAGACCTACTTTGTCCATGAATGTTGTACTGGAACACTTGTACAGTATCAGCAGTGGGTAGCTGTAGCACAGACCCAAATTTGGGCTCTTTGCTCCTTAGCAGGAAAACTTTGTAAATTCTGTCTATAAAATTTAGAGTACTACTCAGCAGTAAAAAAAAAAACAAAGACTTCTTGAATTTTGCATGCAAATGGACAGAAATAGAAAACACTATCCTGAGTGAGGTAAGCCAGACCCAAAAAGAGGAACATGGGATGTACTCACTCATATTTGGTTTCTAGCCATAAATAAAGGACATTGAGCCTATAATTAGTGATCCTAGAGAAGCTAAATAAGAAGGAGAACCCAACGAAAAACATATAGGCATCCTCTTGAATATTAACCTTCATCAGGCGATGAAAGAAGACAGAGACAGAGACCCACATTGGAGCACCGGACAGAAATCTCAAGATCCAAATCAGGTGCAGAAGGAGAGAGAGCACGAGCAAGGAACTCAGGACTGCAAGGGGTACATCCACACACTGAGACAATGGGGATGTTCTATTGGGAATTCACCAAGGCCAGCTGGCCCGGGTCTGAAAAAGCCTGGGATAAAACCGGTCTCTCTGAACATAGTGGACAATGAGGACTACTGAGAACTCAAGAACAATGGCAATGGGTTTTTGATCCTACTGCATGTACTGGCTTTGTGGGAGCCTAGGCAGTTTGGATGCTCACCTTACTAGACCTGGATGGAGGTGTGGACTTCCCACAGGGCAGGGAACCTTGATTGCTCTTTGGTCTTTCGAGGGAGGGGGACTGGGGAGAGGGAGGGAAATGGGAGGCGGTGGCGGGGAAGAGACAGAAATCTTAAATAAATAAATAAATAAATAAATAAATAAATATTAGCAGCTTGAGACTCCATTTAGTTTTTTCTTTTTTGGGTTAGAACCATACATGTTTAGGAACCATTTATTAAGTTTCTTATAGTAGAAGTTTAGTTGGAAGTGTCGAACAAGAGCCAAAGTAGTCAGACACGGCGGTACCTGCCTTTAATTCCATCACTCAGAAGCAGAGACAGGAAGATCTCTGTGAGTTCTAGGCTAGCTTCTACATAGAGAGTTCCAGGCCAGCCAGAGCTACATAGTGAGACCCTGTCTCAAACAACAACAACAAGAAGTCAAAATAGTCAAGGAGGAAGAGGCAGTTCTTCAGGAGGCTGTGATGATGCGTTCTGCCAATGAATGCTTTTAATGTCTGAATCAATGTAGTTTGTAGTAAGGTAAAGTAAAATAGGGCGATAAAATGAGCCTAAAGCCAGGCTAATGAAGTAGACCCAGGCACCCAACGCTAAATGCTGGTGAGAAAGAAAGACTCCCGGCCCTTCTTGAAAACCCTATGGGGATGCTTTCTACTTCCATCCTGTATAGAATGGGGACTGGGATATATTTTTAGAGGTGCAGCGTCCCTGGTGGGCACGGAGGCTAGTTCAGTTCCCACTAGGAAGTCTATTTCTGCATTCACATTCCTTTCCGTCCATCTTCCCACTACCTTGCTTCTATTCAGCTTGCCTCTGGGCAGCTTGATTTTCCCTGCCTGTCCCAGTGAACATACTTGATTCTGACAGTTTGGCTAATTTAGCAAGGGCTGGGGGGAATTCTAATTCTGTTCACTAATGTTCTGGTCATCTCTTCCATCTAGGAACTTAATGAGCTTGCTCTCTGTTCCTTTAAAGCAGGTCGCTCATGAAAATGTTAAGTAGAACCAAGCCTCAGAAGTGTGCATACCAATGTATTTGAGGGCAGGGACTTTTCCAGCCTGGTTGCACAGAGAATTTGCTACCTTTATGACAGTTTGAGCACATGAATAATGCAAGGCTGGGAACTGAGGCTCCTAATAGCTTACGGATGTATGCCAGTTATTATTATTATTATTATTAATACCAGTTGTTCTAAAAATGAGAATTATTTTAAGTTTTTTCCACCCCCAGAAGATCTACAAGTTGGTCATGGATTTAACTTGACCACTGAGAAGCAGCTGTTGTTGGATTAAGGAAGAGGGTAACAATCTTGAACTTGGAAGGTGACCCTGAAGGTGACTTCAATAGTGGCTTCTGGCGACTGTTGTCTGGGAGTTGGAAGGGGCAAGAGATGTAGAAACAAGCTAGAATTCTAACTGTCTTGGAAGAAGCTACCTAAAGTCAGACATTTAACCAGCTCTGGTTGTTTGATCTTGTCAAATTTTTGGGTTGAGGGCATAATTTGAACACTCAGAATTCAGAGAGAGCTTCAGACATTTGGGGACAAAGCTTTCAGAAATGGTGGCTTGTAGTTGCTCACAGACTATGAAGGAGAAGCTACAAGCCGAGCCTGTTGAGGATAGGACCCGGTTTTACTTTCCAGAGAAGATGCAGGTTGTCTTCTTTTCATGAGGGCAGGTAGGCAGGAACGTAGTGTCCACTCTACCTTGAGAGCTCTCTGCACCATTCTTTGGGCCATGTTCTGACTGTACTTTTAGGGAATTATCGTTACTGGACCTCATCACAAATGCCTGACTCCAAGGAAACATTGGCAAATGTTCTCAATGGCCCAGTGGTCAGTGATGCTCTCTGCAGGGGATGCTTTGTTCTTAGCAATACCCACAGCCTTTCTCATTGAATGTGAGTCAACCAGGGCCATGGGGGACTTAAAAACTTATTACCTGTAGGCTGCATTAGAAAGAGGGATCATTTAAACTGAGGTGTAACTCTAGCCATTTCAAACCGTCCAAGGAATGTCATCTTACTTTTACAACTTGTGTAAACTTTAGGTTCTATAACTAAGGAAGCATATAAGTTAAAATACCATAATTTGCTTTTTCAATTTTTTTTCTTGCATGGCAACTTCTCATCTAAGCGGAACAGGAAACTCAGTATCTTAAGGACCATCTTTTATTATAGAATATATGTGTGTGAATGAGCCATGGATTAGCTATTTGCCTACGTAGAACTGACTCTGCAGGATCATGGGGGAAGCTTATGTCAGGATGCTCTTACCCTTCCTTTGGTTGATTTCCCCCTGATAGCCAGACCTTAGTCTTCCATCCTCACTGCAACCTGGCTTGTGTCTCTCCTTACTGTGAGGCTTACTAGTGCTGCCCAGGAGAGGACTAAGGGGCACACTAAGCCCGTGTCCTTAGGTGAATGGTGGGTCTCCAATTCCTTCAGGTGTTAGTCATTTGGTAAGTGACTTTCACTGTGACTCTCTTAGGCCAGACCTGCAAGTGTTCTATAAAACATCACCTATTCTCTTGTAATTTAGCATTGCCCAGTGCCTGCTTCTCCCAGCTGATCTTAGTGTCTCTGTCATTTTCTCTGGTCCAATCACCGAGGCTTCAGTGGTCTTATGACTCAGCTTCAGGATCCTGTGACCAACTTGGCCAGGAACTCTCCCACTTAGGCAAGTAGTAGACCAAAGTGAATTTCGTTTATCTTTCCTGGACATTTAGCTCTAGTCAGACAAGCTCCATCAACAATGGGAATCTCAACTGGGAACCTTTACGCTTTTGTGATGATGGATTAAAGAAGGTAGTATAAATTGTGTTGCATAAATTATTTATTACTAATTGTCATAATATATTATGTACTATTGCCTGAGTATTTCCAGATATTTTTAAAAGTGTGCTGAGTTGGAAATTTGAAGAAGATAGCATAAGAGTGTGAACCTACACTTTGTTTTTTTTCTGTTGTCTGCTGGATTGCATTGAGCAGTCACCTGTCTGTGGAGACCCATGACTTAGACTCCATCTCACGGAACGTTACACCTGAGCGCCTGAACTCACATTTAACCATGACAAAACCCATGTATTAACGTTTGGCGTTTTAAATTTATCCATGGCTTTCTGATGGGCTCATTCATCTTCATGTGTGTAAAAGGCCTGCCTTTGGCTTCCAGTGCTTCCTCTTTTATGGATAGACTAGTTATTTTTTAATGAACTTGTTCACCTAGCACCTCAGGTCAGAAGAGAAGTGGGAAATACAGTTATAAAAGATAGGGTTTGGATGATAAGATTAGATTGTGCTATTCCCACCTCACCACACCCCCTGCAGTCTTACTTGATACACTGCTTCATCAGAACAGATTTCCTAGCTGAAAATGGCGCTCACATCGCTATGAAAACCAACCAGACTGCTCATCTGTCAAAAGAGAGGTGAACGTGCAGGTAACTGGAGTCAGCAGACAGCACTGGCACCCTCTTCCTCAAGAGCATTTAACATGGGGGTGTTTTCCTGACAGCCCAGTGAAAGACAGCATTCAGTCATGTTCATGGATATAGTACACACACACACACACACACACACACACATGCATGCACACACACACACACACACACGCACACACACACACAGAGCTTTGTCAAAACACCATCTGATTTTTAGGTGTGTAATATATGTGTAAAAGGTCTATGTTTCCTTAACAAATCTCACAACGGAATTTATTAAAACAGAAGAGATTAGTGGGAAAAGAAAGATACTAGGTTGCCAAGGTATGTGTGTATTGTTGTAGGTGCTTAAGAAGCTGAGATAAAAGTCCTTGAGCCCAGCCTGACAAAATAGGGAGTCTTTGTCTAAAAACCCAAACCCAAACTCAATCCCCAAATACAATCAAAACACCAGGGAAGAAAGAAAATGCCGAGGCCTGGGCACACATATGTGTGCACACGCACCAAATAAATAAATGTAATGGTTCTCAAAAGTTTAATCACAAACATGGAGAAATGATTAAGGAAGACACACTGATGTTGGTCTCTGGGCCCCATGTTCACCCACAGGAGTAGACACTCATGCACTCGAACCCAAACAAACCCACTTCTGCTACGTGTTGGAAACTGTCCGCACAGATCTGCCCTGAGCTAGTTGTCATTTGGTTTGTTCTTTATTTCCTGCTTCTTCCCTGCCCATGTCTGCTTTCTCATTTTCCCATTTTGACCCCCAGCACTTTCGAATTTCTGTACCACTAAGACCTGGTGCTCTTCCAGGGACGGGTTCCTAATTGACCCAAACATTTGTGCAAACTCTTTGGATAAAATTCACTTTAAGACAGACTGTCTTTCTGATAGGACTTTGCGAAGGAAGCAGAGGACTGGGAAACGGGGGTTACTAGTGGCTCTGCCTCAGACTCACAGACAGGGTTGGACTGTCGCTAGGGCCGAGCATGTTTCCATCCCTCCTTCCTGAGCACCTACATATGCCCCACTGTGATGTTCCTGGGCTCTCTCCGAGGGCAGAAGCAGCACTAGAAGCAGTCAACACTTCAGTTGCTTAGAGATCTCTCTATGCATATCTCTGAAGCAAATTGCCCATCATATCTGGTCTCCCTGAGCAGATACGTTTTCAGTTACTGTGCACCACTGTCACATTTACAGGAGAGTCCCTGACATTCTTCTGCCCGCCCAGGATAGCCGATTGGCTAAGAGATTTATATGCCTAAAGAGTGTAACTAATTATAAGACCCAGATAACACTAAGAAACATATAAATTTAAATAGGCCTTGTACTTAGAATTGCTTCAAACAATTGTCATTCAAATATAAAAGAGATCTTCTGACAGTGTTGCCAGTGCTGGCTTTTCTGGAAGGTGCAATGGAGCTGGAATACAAACTATTTGGTTAGAGGGACTGTTGAGGGCTTTCCGTCACTTGGTCCTCACTGGTGTCCAAGGACCATGAATAAATATTTGAATTGGCAAGAACGCAAACCATGCAGCTGACAGTGGGGCGCAGCCCCCCGGAGAGGTGCAGCAGGAGAAGGGACCTGAATAAATAATCAAAAGTATTGTCTACAAATGTTGGCTAAGAGAGGGCTCGGTGTTCCTCGGGCTCCAGACTTGACCGAGTCCTCCAGTTTCAGTCATGGAAGCCACAACAGGCAAGCTCCTTGTAGATCTCTGTGCTTCCTGAGCCCTAACAGGCAGAAGGGATGAATGCTGACTCCTACAAGGCTGCTTGCTGCACTGTTTTCATGAAGGGATTCGTTTATTGTGGAGCTCACATTTTAGGGGAAGGCATAGCTTTTAAAAGCAGATAATGTCTTAAGTAGTTTACTTATTAATCTGCTTCTGAATTATACAATAAAACACACTGCTTGACAAATTGTTTCCAAAGTAGGTAATTATCAGAAGGCAAGTGAAATATCATCCTTTTTTTTTTTTTAACAAATAAGCGACATCAACACTCTAATGCAAGCTTCGTGAAGACAGGTTTTGTTGTCCTGTACGTTCAGTAGTAAGGATATTACCTTAGCTCTAATAAAAAAGGAAGACTCACAAGGAAATTTAGCCATTCAGATACGGACTGCAGAGGGCAAGGGAAGCGAAGGGAGACCTCACTGCAATGAGCTAGTGAGAGAGAATGCCACCCAAGAACAAACATTTGATGAGAGACTGGGATCTTATCAAGGACATACCCACAGGAAATTCAGCAGACAGAGGCCAGGGAAGCCTGACCTGTTGAAGGAACATCAATTAGACATAAAAGACCATCAGTGGGAACCAGCTATAGCATGTGATTGTAATCCCAACGTTTGAGAAGCTGAGGCAGGAGGATAAAAAGGGCTGGAAGTTCAGGGCCAGCCTGGACTTAGCCAAAAAGGATAAGGATAAAGATGAGAAGAGGAAGGAGGAGGAGGAGGAGGAGGAGGAGGAGGAGGAGGAGGAGGAGGAGGAGGAGGAGGAGGAGGAAGAGGAGGAGGAGGAGGAGGAGGAGGAGGAGGAGGAGGAGGAAACAGAAGCAGGACAGGAGGGGGTGAGAAAAGGGAAAGAAGATGGCGGCATCAGCCAGTAGCCCTAGAGTGGAGAGAAGAGAGGCAGACAATGAGGCCATGCTCACAGCAGGATCAGGCAGATAGAGTCATTCTCATCCCCTCCCACCTTGCTGGTCATTATACCCATGATCTCATACATGGCAGGGAAAAAAAACTACTTCTGAGATACACCACTAGCTCAAATAGAGTCATACCAACCAGCGTAAGAGTTTCATCACCTACTAACGGGGAGCTTTATACAGATAGAAAACTAAAGGGATCTGTGGGTGCTGTGTAGGCAATGACCCATGCATCTGAAGGAACACTCACAGCTGTTACATTCAGCTAAACCCAACTAGCGTTCCATGTTCTGCACGTGAGAAACATGTTTTAGAGAATGACGGGCCAGAAGAAATGATTAGGAGTAAATTAAGACTGTAGTAAGAAAATCCAGATTTGGGAGACATCAAAGAACTAACATTTGAGGACATGATGTTGAGGGCAGGATGAAGCAGTGGAGTGTCTGTCTTGGCTTGAGCCTTAAATGGATGAGAAAAGAGGAGGCATAGGCTGTGGTTTGGACAGGAACAAATATCTAATAAGTCATGTATTCCAGCCACACCAGTTGTGATAAGCTAAGGAGCATCCCTTTGGTCAGTAGTCTGTACTCTCAAGGGATTTGCAAGCTGCTCGGGAGAGAACAGTAACAGCCAAGGCTGGAAAGCTAGAAACTGCCATGTGGCAAATGATAGGACAGAAAATGTATCACTGATCTTGTGTGACAAGATGTTTTGTTCAGGGCCTGAAAGAAATCATTGTGGTGCTTCCTCTTCTTTCCTCACACTTAGTTGGCCTGCAATCTCTCTTCTCTCTCTCTCTCTCTCTCTCTCTCTCTCTCTCTCTCTCTCTCTCGTGTGTGTGCGTGTGTACATGTGTGTTGTATGTCTGCGATGTGGGGGCTATGCTCGTGTGTAGTCACTGCAGTGGAGCCCAGAAGACACTGGAGGTGTCCTGCTCTTTCTTTCTGCTCTCTATTCCCTGAGTCACAGGCTCTCACTAAAACTGGAGCTATGCTGGTCACCGACAAGTCCCAGGTCCTCCTGTCCCTTCCCACCATCCTCAAGTTCTAGAGTTCCTGGTATGCTCATGACCATTTTCTGTGGGTTCTGGGATTTGAACTCAGGTCTCCATGCCTGTACTGCAAGCGCTTGCATCCACCGAACCATCTTCTTGACCCTTTATCTCTCTTCATGGAAAAATTTAGGGCATTCTTATTATACTTAGGGTTTCCAGATAAAACACGGAGCTCAGGAACCTGAGAACCACGAAATTAGCTTAAAGATGAATGAAAACTAGGAGGAGTCAGCAAAATTCGTCTGGGCCTTGGCTTTGGCATTGGGTAAGTTAAACAAAAACAAGGAAAAAAAGTTTCCTCTGAAACTCTGGAAGCTTAAATTGGATTTCATGAAGATTTACACTCAAATTCATGCTCAAGAAAACCAGTTTACAGTGGTTCCAGGTAGATCATGCGTCAAGGCAACTGATAGAGGCAACTGTGAATTCCTCTAGAAAAACACAATCTCAAATCTCACATTAACACATTCTTTCTCACTTGTACAGTTACAAGGAAAATGGCCACAGTTTTCGTTTTCAGGTTTTCCCTGATGCCTGGTCTTCATGCACGTGAGACAAGTGCACTGTTGTTGACAGATGTCCCCAGCCCCATAGTTTAAAAACATCAGCCACAGAGGGAAGACAGTTACTATGAGAAAGTGGTGGAGGAAGCAACCAACAGCAGAGTCGGACCCGTAGAGACTTCATCTCCTGAATATAAACTTCAGTTCCTGAATATAAACATACCAACCTATCTAATAGTTTGACAGAAACAAAAAGTCTCACAATCTAAAGCTTCCTATCAGTTTGGAAAAGAGCCAACCACATCTTCTACCAGAGAGACTCATAATTATCTGACTCTCAAACTCGGTAGGAAAATCAATATAGTAAACCAGGAAGAGAACAAAGAGAATTATCTTTCCAGACAATGCAAGATAGAAGTTTCAGCCCACAGAGACAAAAGAGCCCCGGAAGAAGGGCCAAGAAACAAGGAAAGTGAGGAGACCCAAGAGATGGCTTATTCCGGAAAGAAATAATTGAGAGAATGGGGAGGGGCGATGTTGAAGGCGAACAGACAGCTGAGGGTTTTAGAGACTTGTTAAAAGGCGTCAATCAGTTACAGGAAGTAACAAAAACATGTGTTATTGTTATTTCTTTAAATCTGCATGACAATCATAGAGAAATTACAAAATAAACCAAAAGCAGCTATTGACCTGTGGGGCAGGATAAAGGGACACACAGTTGGTAATAAGAAAGGCAAGAGTCGGAGAAAAGACCCGCAAGTTAGGAGGAGAAGAGCATTAGCCTTTTCAGAAAGCCCCCAAAGCAGTGACAGCAAAATCTTAGAAACTGTGATGAAATTCTGGAACTAAGAGGAATTCCTCCAGGAGGAATGGAGGGTCAAGGGCCAGTTCCCTCATCATGTGACTGTATGAGCATTGTTGCTTCTCTCAAGCCTCTGGTTCATCGGCCAGAGAGGGGCTTTTTTTTTTCTTGTGTTACCAATAATAGCTGCAGTAGTTTTCTGAAGGTTACCAAGTAGGAAGTGAACACTAATGATCTGTCCCAGCTGGGAAATATATCTTATTTACCTCACTAGCCACAGTGCCAAGTCCTGTGCCCAGACTCCTTCATTCCATACGTATATTTTGGAGCCAGGTTCTCAACAATTATATATTTTAAAACTACACTTATTTTGTATGTATATGCATACATATATGACCATTCCTTCAACATCATGTGGGTCCCAAGGATTGAACTCAAGGCTGTCTGGCTTCTGCAATAGCTGCTGTGACCCTCTGCGCCATCTTACTGGCTCACAAATATGCTTTGGGTCCTAACACATGCTAGGATGGCTGCAGTCACTCATCCCTAGTATAATGTGGAGCTCAGAGTCGGGGGGCATGTAGCAGGTAAAGGGATCTTACAACAGCTCTTAGAACCAACAGAACGATGGGTAGGCGAAGAGGGGCTAAGAAGGGACTAGAATACATGTGCCCTTGAGTAGGGGGTGTAGTAACAGAAACCCATGGGCTGAAGCCCTTGTGAATGTCAAGATTGAGAACTAAAAGATGAACTGGAGGAAGACAGACAGAGGGAAGAAAGGCTGTCCCATGGGCAAAGGGCTGAATGAAGGTGGAGGGACGGGCAGCTGAGGGAGACTCTGCTAGAAGAAATAGGCCCTAGTTCCCCACATCCCCCACTCTGCAGATCTGCAGGGTTATAATAAAAGGATGTCAAGGGTGTGAGAGTAGATGACAAAGGGTTTGGGAGAACTGGAGGGCAGAGCCCATGTCAGGGTTGAGGAAGCCGAGACAGACGTGAGCGTGCTGAAGAGATCAGTGGCGGGTCTGAGAAGCCTCTGTGTAACGCTGACAGGGAGTATGGACTCTTCCTCAGGTCACAGGAAAGTGTCTAAGATGTGGAAACAGCTGCCACTAAGTTCTCATTTAGAGAGAAGCCCATCTTATAGTACAGGGGAGGCATCTAGAGAGTGGAAACGGGCCTTAGTTACATGTAAGGAGATGTCTGAGGGTGCGGTCCATCATGATTGGGCAGACGGGAGTAGGAGGGAGCCAGCCACTGTTTGCAGTCAGGCAAGCAAAGGCGATGAATGCTGGTACTCAGCTCACTTTTTCCTTCTTATTTGGTCGAAGGCCCTAACCTGTGGGATGGTGGGGCCCACGTTAGGACAGGTCTTCTTTGCTCGGTGAGACCTTCCTGGAAACACCCTTAAAGAGGAACCCAGAGGTGAGTTCCAGTGATGATTCCAAATCCCTCTAGTTGGCACTGAAGATTAGCCACCAGAGAATAGAGAAGGGCTCTTAGGTCACCGTAGCACCCAGGTAACCACCCACTTCGGTGGCCAGAAGTCACATGTTTCATAATGATGTTTTGGGCAATGATGGCTCACATCCATGGTGGGCAGGGCGTATGAAGTCATAGACAGTTCAGTCTTTCTAAGTATACTCTATGGGTACACAACTATGAAACTGCCTAAGGACACCTTTCTTAGATCATGTCCCTTTGTTAAATGTCTCACGATAACTGTTGAGATGGGCAGTAGACAGAAAGAAAGAAAGCAGAAATCAGAAGGGTGTGACAGCAGACATCTTTAATCCTAGCACTCAAGAGAGTTTGAGGCCACCTGGTCTATGCAGAGAGGTCTGTCTCAAACCAGGAAAAACAATTAGGAATGGCTTGAGACTGTTGGGAATGGAATTATGACCCTCAATGCCATGCGCAAGTGCTAACCTCTAAATGGGACCTTACTGGTCAAGTTAAGATTAGGGTGGGCGCTGGGCGGTGGTGGCGCATGCCTTTAATCCCAGCACTCAGGAGGCAGAGGCAGGCGGATCTCTGTGAGTTTGAGGCCAGCCTGGTCTACAAGAGCTAGTTCCAGGACAGGAACCAAAAAGCTACGGAGAAACCTTGTCTCGAAAAATCAAAATA